>NC_053492.1:356881459-357161459 GCF_905171775.1 Rana temporaria
GATATGAACTATAGATATGGAGCAATTGTAATTTTAGCAATGAATCGGTTCAAAAACTGGCCGAAATAGGGGGGAGAAGGATCTTATTCATGTTAAATATTAAAACGATAGGAGCAAAATTAGATATCGTATTTACATATTCACATTTACCATTTTATATAATGAGATAGCTTGAGCTATATATTTGAAGAAGTGAGAGATAAAAGAAAGAAAAAGGACAGAATGTGGAGTATAAAAAGTGGAAAGCGATGAAAACAATAGGATAGGAAAGGCAGTACAGGATAGAGGAAAGGCTCCGGGATCGTTACATAATAGAGATAGTATTAATATAGAGGGCCTGTATCCAGAATGTTACTGGCTTACAATATCCTACCAAGGTCTCAATAGAGAATCATCTGGGTTAGATGAGATAGTATAGGTCACCCATGGGTTCCATATTGTTTCATATATGTCTATGGAATCATTGGTTATGGCTTCTGATTTTGAGTGGAGCATGGCTTGATGTACTCTATTTCTGGTTTCAGAAACTAGAAGCGTAGCTGTTTTCCAAGCTTTGGAGATGGTTTGCTTTGCGGCTGTGGTGATTTGTAGGAACAGTTTAAATTGAGCATAGGAAATACAATCCGGTTTTAAATTTAGGAGTGCGGTAGTCGGATCAGGAGTAATGGATTTCTTGAAAACTGCTGAAATCATGAGGAATATTTCTTTCCAGTAATTTTTTGTAACAGGGCACTCCCAGAAAATATGTAAATGTGTTCCCGGATCACCACAGCCGCGAAAACAAAGCGGGGAATAATGGGAAGCAAATTTTGCTATTCTAACAGGAACCAAATACCAGTACATGAGAACTTTATAATTTGTTTCCATAGCAAGTATATTTTGGGAGGACGTTTTAGTATTTGACCATACTTTATTCCAGGTAGATAAATCTATATTGAAACCAAGGTCGTTCATCCATTTTTCAGCATATGAAGGTAATTTTGCGGTAAGCTTAGTACTTAGTTGGCTATATAGTATTGAAATGAGTCCTCTTGAATGAGGATCTCGTTTACATATTCGTTCAAACTGCGTCATGTCACTCAATTTATTTATACCTTGTAAATATGGTGCAAAGAAATTTTTAATTTGTAAATAGCGAAAAATTTCTGATGCTTATCACTTTCACGTATTTCTGGAAATGTTTTAAATGAGGCAGGTTTTAAAAAGTCACAACATTGTGTTAGACCCGCTGAAATCCATCTTGTGAAGGTTCTAGGAAATGTGAGGGCTGGGTAAAACTTTGAGTTTCTCATAAAAGATATAAGGGGTACATGTGGGGATTGTAAACCCTGGGTCATTTTAAATCTTTCCCAAATAGTGATTGTATGTTTTGTAATCTTATTGTCGATTATTTTGTGGTTAGAGGAGGTGGACCATATGAGATTTGGTATAGAGATTGGGTCGCTATCAATGGTTTCATTTACTACCCATAGTGGAATTTCGTGGCTTACATGATATTTGGGAATGTTTGCTATTTGCGCAGCATGAAAATAAGTGGCAAAGTTTGGGAAACCTAAACCTCCTTTAAGTTTAGGGAGGTATAGGGTGTGTGGAGAGATTCGAGATTTTAAAGTGCTCCATATAAATGATTGTGTTTTTCGTTGTAGGTTTCTGAGGAAGTAGGCTGGAATAGGAATGGGTAAAACTCTAAAGAGATATAACATTTTGGGTAATATAGTCATTTTTATAACATTTATTTTACCTAACCAAGATAAGGGGAGAGTGGACCATTGCTTTAAATAATTTGAAAATTTCCGTAACAGTGGGGGGTAGTTGGCAGAGAAAATATCTTTTAGATCAGGGGTAAGTACAATACCTAGATATGAGAGATGTGTCGCGGACCATGTAAAAGGGAGGGATATCTTCGCTTGTTGAAGTATATCTGGGGGCAAAGAAACGTTTAAAGCTATAGATTTTTGCATGTTTATTTTTAATCCAGATATATGGGCAAAATGGTCAAGTTTGTTTATAACGTTGGGAGCTGTAATATGGGGGGAGGACATGAAAATTAAAATATCATCAGCAAATAAGCAAAGTTTATGATGGTGGCCAGCCAGTTCTATACCTTTAATTGATGGATTTTTTCTAATAGCTTGAGCTAGGGGTTCGATGAGTAAGGCAAATAACAGTGGGGAGAGGGGGCACCATCTGCCTCTGTTAATATTGAACATAGCTGATTTATACCCTGCATACTTGATGTATGCCTTTGGGTTATTATATAAAGATGTGACCCAACTAAGGAAATGTGGGCCAAAGCCCCATCTTTGTAAAGTGAAATGTAGGTAGGGCCACGTTACCGTGTCAAAGGCTTTTTTGATGTCTAGTGACAGTAGACACATAGGGATTCTTCTTTTTTTGGCTGCTTGGATCAGCAACAAGGCCCTACGAACATTATCAGTTGCTTGGCGCATTGGGATAAAACCAACCTGGTCGTTACTTATTAAGGTACCTATTATGCTATTCAATCGGGTTGCAATCACTTTCGCTAATAATTTTATATCTAGATTTAAGAGCGATATAGGTCTAAAATTATCACAGGAAGAGTCATCAGATTGTGGCTTAGGAATCATAGATATCATTGCTGTTAGAGTTTCAGATCTGAATGATTGGTTATTAATGATGGAGTTGAATGCTTCTAACATCATGGGAGTTAATATATGTGAGAATTTTTTATAGTAAAGGGCTGAAAACCCATCTGGTCCCGGACGCTTATTAGGTTTGAGGCATTTGATTGCTTGTTCAATTTCAATGGGAGTGATGGGGCTTTCAAGGCTTTCATAATGACTTTGGGATAGAGTAGGGAGTTTTATTTGAGAAAAAAAAGTTTCTGCTGAGGATTGGTCGAAAGAGCCTTCGTTTTCATACAATGAGGTGAGATGTTTGTGGAAGGTATGAAGGATATTGACTGGATTACTTGTATATTTATCATGGGAGATTTTCAGTCGGATTGGTTTGGATGGGTTGTTTAGTTTTTTAAGTGCACGTGCAAGGAGAGTGCCAGGTTTATTGGCTTGGAAGTAGTATTTTTGTTTGGATTTACGAAGAGTTTTATCTACAGATTCGGATAAAAATAGGTCTAGATTTAAGCTAGCTTTCTCGAGTTGTGTTTTATTCTGCGGTGTAGGGCTAGATTGGAATTTATTATGACAATTGTTAAATTCAGTTTCAAGTTTTTGTTGCAGTTTTTTCTTTTCTTTCTTTTGATGTGATGCTTGACGTAAGAAAAATAGGATAGAAGAAAAAAAAAGGAGATGATAGACAGTAATCTAATTAGATTGAGATGGTTGAAATCCATAGCAAGAAATAAAAAGTAGGCTCTCTGAGCTCAAAAATGACAGGAGCTCAGAGGCACAAAGTCTGTCTGAGGAGGCCCCCTACACTGTAACTACAGTGAGGGAGAGTCCTAGGACAGAAAAATGAGAGGAGCAGTGACCTCTTCTCGGCTTCTCAACGGTTAAAATGTATTCAAGAATAAGGAATAAAAAACATATTAAACTAAGACAACCAAACTTGGCAAGGTAACCAGCTACAAACATGTATTTAACTAGTGACTAGTTATTCCACAATTAAGAACATAAGATAAACAATTAACCTTATAAATTTTAAAACTAGAAATGGCATATTTCAATTCTATTATGATCATAGGATTGATACACCTCAGGGCTGCTGTAAGTGTGGAAAATAATTAAGTATTCACTCTGTAGGAAAGAAATAGGGTTAATAACAAGAATATTAGTATAAATACACAAAGCCTTGGAGATACAACTTCTGTCTCTGCATAGTGTATGAAGGGGAGGAAAGGAAAGGGGGAAGGAAGGGGGTGGGGGAGGGGGTAGAGGTAGTTATAGGAGAAGGGGGAGAGACAGGATGTTACAATGAAGAGAGACTTATGAGGGTATAACAAGGCGATTTGGCAGAATGATTTTAAGTGTACTGATACTTATCTTCTTATGGGTAGGAAAAATGTGAATGAATAAAGGCATGGCTAAATTAACCATCGAGTTTGGAGGAGACACAAAGTGAGTTACTCAGTCAAGTCAGTCCATTGTGTCCTGCTGGTCAGAAACTGGAGGATTGAAACAACCTCTCTTTGGGGTAGCCTGTCTGTTTCCATCAGGTTTAGGGATTGATGAATGTGGAGGAGAGTCAGAAAGGGCACGGCGTCGCGTATTTGCAGATGACTTATTATAAAGCTGAAGTTTTTGCAGCGTGTTCTTTAGTTCTGTAGTGGTTTTGCTGGAGTATTTGGCTCCTTGATAAGTGAACCTAATTGAAAATGGAAACCCCCATTGATATGGGATGTGGTGGAGTTGGAGATTTAGGAGCAAAGGTTTCATCTCACGACGTTTAGCTACTGTTATGGGAGATAAATCAGCAAAAATTTGGTAAGTATGTCCTTGGAAAGTAAGAGATTCTTTCAGTCTAGCTGCAGCCATAATTTGATCTTTGGTGCGGAAAAAGTGGAACTTAGCAATTATATCGCATCAGCTTTGCGTGGCCCTAAAGCTCTGTGGATTCTATCCATTTCCAATCTTTCTATAGGAATTGATGGTGTTAGTTCTTGAAAGAGGGCTGTCATAGATGATTGGAGGTCAATGATTGACTCCGGTATACCTCTTATACGAAGATTTGAGCGGCGAGCTCGGTTCTCAAAATCCTCCAAACGGGCTTGCATTGCTGCATTTTCTTCTTTTAGCATTTCAAATTCATTGTCATGGGTTGCTATGCTTGTTTCAATATTATCCATCCTGTATTCAAGGTCAGCAGTGCGCTGACCTATGTCTCTGATTTCTTTAGTCAGAGTCTCAGTAATTTGTTCAGAGGACACTTTCAAAGCTTTTTGAAACATTTTCTCTATTTGTTTCAATATTTTGGGTTGTAATGTATCAGTTTGTTTTGACTGGCTTATGGCACTGTGTTCATCATCAGTATCAAAGGAATCCTGTGATAAGTGCTGTTGTTTCTTGTCAGAGCAGGGTTTGACTGCCTGAGGAGAATTTGACAGTGCCATTTTCATATTCCCTTTGAGTGGCTTTTCTTTGAGGGTTTTAGCTGCGGTTTTTCCACGGGTTACTCCAAAAACCATACTGTTTTGATCCCTGGGCTCTAGGGAGTGATATGGTGTATATTATTTTGTAGTTACCCTGCCATTCCAGCGTCTGTGAGAGCCGTTAAGAGCCGAGAAGGACAGAGCTTCAGCAGGACACATCCATCACTGGCCACTCCCCTCAGCTGACTTGACATGTCACTTTTTTGAACACAGGAAGAAGGGAGCAGCCATGAAATATCGGCTACTGATGCTGAGATGCCTGCCAGCCAGGAGGAAGGGGTCATTGGCAGCCAGGAGGAGGAGGCCGGGCCCAGCACCAGTCAGGAGGGCCCCAGGCCCACGGTCAGCACCACCAGGCAAGTCCCTCCCCCCCGGGTCAGACAAACAGGCCTAATGAGGCGCAGGAGGCAGGTTGAGGATGAGAGCCTGGAGATGATCCGGGAGGCTAGCGCCTTAATGAGGGCCCCCCTCAACCCCACTGAGGCCTACAGTGCCTATGTGGCACACGAATTGTCCCAAGCGGGGGAGGACGGTCAGAGGCGTGCCAGGAACCTGATGAACCAGGTGCTTTTATGGCTGCACCAGGGCTGGCTGACCAATGACACTGAGCTGAGTGACCCGGCCCATCCTGCCCAACACCTGCTAACTCCTCCTGCTGCCACATCATCCCGACCTGCAAGGGGCCGTGGACGGGTCCGTGGAAGATCTGCTGCAATGCAGGCTGCAAGGAGGGTTACAAGGAACAGGAGAAGATGATTCCCGGCCTTCCATTTGATCCCCCAAAAACTTTTGTTTTTTTTGGACTACCACAGCCTGGGCTCCATTGGCTCACTTGCTGCTGCTCCTGGTTTTTGGTTTTGTGGTTGTTCTTTTTTAGTTCTCGGTATGCGGTCCTCAAGGTTTGCCATTTTCTCCTTGACTATGTTGCCTGTGCAGTCTGGAACACAAGTCTGCATGTATGTTGCTATCTCATCAAGTGCTGCCGTTTTAATACTGTGGTGATTAGGCATGAAACATTTTAGCAAATAATATGTGTCATTTAGAAAGGACACCAACTCCTTGGGGGGGGGGGGTACATTTGGCGTACCAACTTGGGAAAACAAAAAAGGAAAAACACACGCCAAAATAAAATGGTGACATAACTTGACCAAAAAAAATAAAAAATAAAAATGTGCAAGAAAAAAAGAATGGTGACATAAATTGCACAACAAAAAAAAAATGTGCACGAAAAAAGAATGGTGACATAAATTGCACAAAAAAAAAAAAATGTGCAAGAAAAAAGAATGGTGACATAAATTGCACAAAAAAAAAAAAAAATGTGCAAGAAAAAAGAATGGTGACATAAATTGCACAAAAAAAAAAAATGTGCAAGAAAAAAGAATGGTGACATAAATTGCACACAAAAAAAAAAATGTGCAAGAAAAAAGAATGGTGACATAAATTGCACAAAAAAAAAAAAAAAAAAAAAAAGGTGCAAGAAAAAAGAATGGTGACATAAATTGCACAAAAAAAAAAAAAAAAGTGCACGAAAAAAGAATGGTGACATAAATTGCACAAAAAAAAAAAAAAAAAAAAAATGTGCAAGAAAAAAGAATGGTGACATAAATTGCACAAAAAAAAAAAAAAAAATGCAAGAAAAAAGAATGGTGACATAAATTGCACCACAAAAAATAAAAAGGGAAAAAAAATTAAACAACATTAAATTACAAACCAAAAAATATAAACATTGACATGTGGAGGAAAAAAAGAAAGTTCCAACATCTGGATAGATAGCATCAGCAAGAGAACGGGTTTATTCTAGCAAGAGAACGCTGAAAAAACAAGAGGCAATAAACGACACACTAGATATTTAAAAGGACGAATGTGCCATATCACAAACAAACGAGAGTTTTACCTGAACGAGTGCTCCCATCCCCTTATTTTGTCTGAGCATGCGCGTGGTTCTTATCCGCGGATAGTGTGTACTAACCAACGGATCTGTCCATCGGATAGATTCGCAGCGGATAGATTTGTTTAGCATGTCAGCAAATATTCGATCTGCTGAAAAGCGAGTCGACGGATAAATATCCGCGGAAACAGATCCGCTGGAGTGTACACACCATAGGATCTATCCGCTGAAACCCATTTGCTCGGATTTATCCGCGGATGGATTCTATCGTGTGTACGGGGCCTTATTCTTTCAAGTGCATCCTTGTCAGAGTCATATATCCATCTCATAATACGTGAAGGATTCGGAAATGTTTCGATGGAATAAATGTGAGGCTCCACTAAGGATTTCAGTAAAACTTTTATAAGATTTGTGTCTTCTGTAGAATTGTCTTTGAATTTTTCAACAATACTTACTAAAAATGCTTGCAGGTTTTTATCTGACAGACAAATAGTTTTCCAAGCACTGTGACTTCCTGATGTTTTACAGAGTTCCATTTTAAAGTCATTTAACTCCTGTAAATGTTGTTCTGCATTACTTGTGTTCCAGAACTTCAAACCCTGCAAGAATAAATTCGCTTTTTCTAAAGTATTGGGTACATTTTCTCCAATCATCATTTCTGTGGCGAGACCAGTCTCTGACTTGTAATGGTCAATCAAACAGGAAGCACGTTTTAAATGATCTGTAAACTCCTTGTGATTGTCCACAATAATCTTCCATACTGGTATTAGTTGAAATCCACGATCTATGACACTCCAGGTTTTGTTACTGGTTAATAAACCAGATTTCCATTGTGGGAGAGAATCAGCCTCTGATGGGCCTCCAGTTTTAGTAACAGACAATTGAACATCTTTCTGAAGGTTGGATGTTTTTGTATTGTGCACAGATCCCTGTGAATTTGTTTTTGACCAGCCAATATCTCCTCCAAATCCAGCATAACTGACACCCACATACATATTCAGGGCTTCAGATGTCATCTTTTTTGCTTCTTCCATCTTGTTGCTGTCTACTGCTATCATGGATGCCTTCCACCAGAATATCCCACCAAAGTGTATTGGCCCAAGATTAACATGTGAGCCAAACCTCTGAAAAAAATCTGAACATTTTGTTGACAAAATTGGTGCATTAGAATCAATTTTTAACAATGTTTCTATCTCCTGTAATGCATTTAGAGCAGAGGGAGAAAGTCTCAGCTGATCCTTAGTGAAGTAACAGGATGCTAAAGGAATGTAATTATATCTGGTGGTGCAAACATAGCCGTGTTGAACTGACTGCTTACTTGTGTTCTCAGACTCGACAGAATTCTTATAGTTAGAACTACTTCATAGACCAAATCCCATGAAACCTGCAGTAATTGAGCTACTTAAACTTAACCCGATTTTCTCAACTGTTCTATGAAAACTTGATTCAGCTTTCTGAGAGGAAAATGCTTTTTGCTCAAAAACAGGACTTTGTTCGGGTCCAACAAGTTTGAAGCCCTTTGGGATACACAGAAGTGCTTCACGTTTCTTAAACACATCTTCTGCATTTTTGGTTTGGAAAATTCCCTCTAGTGCCAGGCCCCCAGATGAATGCAGAATGAGCTCTTCATCCGTTAGGTTTTCTCTTTTTGAAAATGACTTCTCTCTGAGGTAAATCTGATTTTCAAAGTACTTTATAAGGTCCAACAAAGATTTCTCAGGGAGTGCGGAGTATTCAGAAGGAACCTCCAGAATCTTCCACATTTCTTTTACACACTCTATAACAATGTCATCATGTCAACTTTTACCTTCAGATGCCATTTTTTTTAACTCTTCTATTAGATTATGTGCTCGTTTATTCTTCTCCTTTATGAGTTGGTTTCTCTTTTCTTGCACTTCAGCAAATTTTACATTGCTGTCAGGTATATTAAACAATTTATGTAATGCCCCCTTTTCCCATGGATAGCGAATGTTTTCCTCTATCACAGAGCATTCTTCAGGCTGAATATAGTTTAATGATTGAATATTATGTATGCCCAAACATTCTTCTAAGATGAAAAGCCAGTACTTAGGATCCAAAACCATCTCCTCCAGTTTATTGGTAACATCGATATTGGCAGAACAGCCACCAGATTTATAGCCTGACATCTCTATGAATACAATAAAAAAATATTTTAGGAAAAAAAAATTCAATGAACATATGCACACATTTCATATATAAACTTGTACCTCTGTATAAGTATTATTAACAAACGTGCCAATACGTAAAAGTGCAGATGCCAGTGATAATAGATCAAGATAAAGTGACAATATAAGTACTATGGCCCAGATTCACATACATCGGTGCATATTTATGCCGGCGTAGCGTATCGAATATACGCTACGCCGACGCAGCGCACAGAGGCAAACACAGTATTCACAAAGCACTCGCCCCTAAATCTACGCTGGGTTTCCTCGGCGTAAGCCAGCGTAGGTGGAAGTGGGCGTGAGCCATGCTAATGAGGCGTGACCCCATGCAAATGATGGACTAAGCGTCATAAAGATACGAATAACGTACGACGCATGTGCCGTCCCGTGGCCGCATCCCAGTGCGCATGCTCAGAATCACGTCGAAACAACTGCCTAAGATACGTTGAATCACTGCCTACGATGTGAACGTAACCTACGCCTCCTATATGGGGAATAACTTTCCCCCGGAGGTAGGACTTACGCAAACCGCGTATATTATGCGCCGGGTGCAACTACGTTCGTGAATCTGCGTATCTCCCTCATTTGCATATGTACATAGAAAATCAATGGGAGCGCCCCTTGCGGCCAGCGTAAATATGCGCCCACGATACGCCGGCGTAGGAAAGTTACGTCGGTCGGATGAAGCCTATTTTCAGGCGTATCAAGTTTTGTGGGCACGGCGCATAGATACGACGGCGCATATTTACACTTACGCGGCGTATCTCGAGATACGTAGGCGTAAGTGCTATGTGAATCCGGGCCTATGTGTGTTACCACTATATTTAACTACTTGCCGACCGCGCACCGTCATAATACGGCGGCAGGTCGGCTCTCCCAGGCGAGAGCCCGTAGCTATACGTCCTGCGCGTGAACGGCGATGGGGCGCGCGCGTGCCCCCCCGCCGTTCCCGATGATCAGATTCGTTTCAGAACTGATCAATCACCAGGTCCAGGCCAATAAAATCTGGCCTGGACCTGGTGATCACACTAACCAATGGTTGTCTTCCCCTGGCAATGTTTTGTAAACATTGGCAGGGGAAGTACTGCTCTCTCCCTCGTGTCGGTCTTTCCGTTCCAGACCGAGAGGGAGAGAGCATCTGAAACGTGAGTTGCACAACACTACTCTAACACCAGGTCACATAGGCACACATTTAACCCCCTGATCACCCCCTGATCACCCCCCAAATTAACCCATTCACTGCCTGTCACTGTGTCACCCAGTACAGCGATCAGATTTTTTTTTGATCGCTGTACTAGTGTCATTAGTGACAAAAATAAGTGTTTAGGTAATCAGTCTTAGGCCATAAAAAGTCTAGGGACCCCCCCTAACCCCCCCCAATAAAGGTTTAACCCCTTCATTACCCCCTGTCACCAGTGATCACAGTATAAGTGTCACAGGTGACGCAGTTTAGTTTGTTTATTTTCTATAGCATCAGGGCACCCGCCATATTTTTTTAAATAAAGTTTTAACCCCCTGATCGCCCGGCGTGTGATAAAAGTTTGGTTTTAGCGCCAGATAGGGTCTGCGTCGCCCCAGGCATCGTCAGATTAGTGCCAGTAGCGCTAACACCCACGCACGCACCATACGCCTCCCTTTAGTGGTATAGTATCTGATCGGATCGATACCTGATCTGATCAGATCTATACTAGCGTCCCCTGCAGTTTAGGGTTAGCGGGTTAGCGGGATCAGCCCAGATACCTGCTAGCACCTGCGTTTAGCCCCTTCGCCCAGCCCAACCCACCGAAGTGCAGTATCGATCGATCAATCACTGACACAAAACACAAAAACACATAACTGCAGCGTTCGCAGAGTCAGGCCTGATCTCTGCGATCGCTAACAGTTTTTTTGGTAGCGCTTGACTCAGTCGCTAACAGGTCAGGTGCTTTTTTGCCTGTGAATCTCACCACTGTACCCCTAAATTTAGAGACCAAAATGGCAAATCGATGGTACAGTGATGAAGAGGCCTACTTGTTTATGAGCCTGACAGATAGTGATGAGGAGGTCACGCATCTGTCAAATTCTTGCTCAGAATACGATCCTGTAGACGACAGTGGCTCCCTGACAGATAGCTCTGACGACGGAGTTGTGGTCCCTGCTAGGGTCAGGCGTACCAGACCCCGATCTTCTGCTGTCGCTGAGGTGCAAGAACCGCAGGGCTCTCGTATGGAGGAGAGAAGTACTAGCGCCGCTATTCCTTCTGGTGAACTGGCAAGCACCAGCGGCCTAGTACATCCTGGTCATATATCCAGCACTGCAGTAACACTTGGTGACGTGGCGAGTCCCATAAGTGCAGTTCAAGCTGGAGAGGTGGCAAGCACGAGTAGTGTCCCGCTGCCACCAAGAAGAAGACGACAAAGACAGGCCCGTCCCCATAGTACCCTTCCTGCTGCATTCGCCAATCCTGATTGGGTACCCACCACTTCTGCAGCACCCGTACTTCCCCCATTCACTGGCCAACCCGGAATTCAGGTGAATACAGTTGATTTTACGTCACTGGATTTTTATTCGCTGTATTTCACGGAAGATCTCTATAGATCTATTGTGGACCAAAGCAATTTGTACGCTGGTCAATTCATCGCCGCTAATCCCCAGCTGTCCCTTGCCAGAGATTGGAAGCCAATTACGGTTTCCGAATTTAAGATCTTTCTGGGCCTTTCCCTCATCATGGGCATTACTAAAAAGAGTGAGCTGCGGTTGTATTGGTCCACGCACCCAGTTCACCATATGCCCATTTTCTCTGCCTCCATGGCCAGGACACGATACGAGCAGATCTTGCGGTTCATGCATTTTAGTGACAATGAACTCTGTCGTCCTCGGGGAGACCCTGAATTCGATCGGCTCTACAAAATTCGGCCCCTCGTAAACCACTTCAACGAACGGTTTGCAGCCTTGTATAATCCCCAACAAGTTGTCTGCGTTGATGAGTCCCTGATTAAGTTTTCTGGCCGCTTGTCATTCAAACAATTCCTTCCCAGCAAGCGTGCCAGATACGGGGTCAAGTTGTATAAGCTCTGTGACAGGGCAACAGGCTATACATCTAGCTTTATGGTTTACGAGGGAAAAGACAGTCACGTAGAGCCGGAGAATTGCCCTGATTACATAGGGAGCGCTGGTAGGATAGTGTGGGAATTGGTGTCACCCTTATTCGGAAAGGGGTACCACTTGTACGTGGACAATTATTACACAAGCGTGCCACTTTTTAGTCACCTTTTTGATTATGGAGTTGGCGCATGTGGCACCGTGCGACCTAATCGCCGGGGCATCCCCCAACGGCTTGTAGAATCCCGTCTTAGTCGGGGGGAGAGAGCCTGCTTACGGTGTAATAATTTGTTAGCAGTGAAGTGGAGGGATTCACGGAATGTTTTCGTTCTGTCCTCGCTTCACGCAGACACGGCAGTCCAAATTCCTACGGCGACTGGTTTTGTGGAGAAACCCCTCTGTATCCACGAGTACAACCTTAACATGGGAGGGGTGGACCTCAATGACCAGTTGTTGGCGCCGTACCTAATTGCCCGGAGGTCCAAACGCTGGTACAAAAAAGTATCAGTGTATTTGTTTCAATTGGCTTTGCTGAACGCTCATGTGCTATACAGAACTTCAGGACGGACTGGATCCTTCCTAAAATTCCAGGAAGAGATCGTCGAAGCCCTTCTGTTTCCAGATGGTGCTGTGCCCCACCTTCCCAACGCAAATGCAGTGAGCCGGCTGTATGAGAGGCATTTTCCTTTTGTCCTCGCTGGTACCCCTACCAGAAAAACCCCCCAAAAAAGATGTCGTGTCTGCAGCAAACTCGGATTTAGGCGTGACACCCGCTTTTATTGTCCCGACTGTCCTGACCAACCTGGTCTCTGCATTGGTGTATGTTTCAAACGCTACCACACACTAGTTCAGTTTTAGCGTAGGGTACAGCACCACACAGTCCTAGGCACACCAACACAGGGTCTCGGAATATGTGATGGCCATCACATTTTGAGAGACCATAATCTGCAACGTTCAGTTTATAGTTTTCATAAAAGTGAAAAAAAGTAGAAAAAAAAATAAAAAAACACACAAAAACACAAAAAAAATATAAAATAAAAAATCCAAAAATAGTTGTGGTTGTATTTTTCTCCTCTCTTTATTGTTCTCTTATGTTCACTCTCTACTGTCCACTCACTATTGTTCTATATCTATTCTCTCTATTTTTACAATGTTTTATTGTATTTGCTTTGCAGGTATGGTATGTTATACTGTAATGTTTGTTTTATTGTTAACCATCATTTGCTTAGCAGGTACGCTATTCAGTTGCATCGTGGATTTATTTAGCGTGACAGCAACAGCGTTTGCTCCCACGATATATAAAGCCGCGACTCCAACGCTGTAGGAGGTGATTTCACCACCACAGTTAAAAAAAGAGCATATATGCCGAAGCATGGGGGCATTAGGGGCGGAGGAGCGATTTTGCTCCTAATGCCGCGTACATACGGTCGAAATTCCGACGGAGGCTTGCCCGTGGAAAAGTTCGACCGTGTGTACGCGGCATAACTTTTTTTGCGGGAGGATGCCCCCATGCTTCGGCATATATATTTTTTAGGCACAGGTTGCGTTAAAAAATGTTTTTTTTTTTTTTTATATTTGCTTTGCAGGTATGGTATGGTAAGATCTTACTGTTAAAATGTAATGTTACTTTGTTATAATGTTAACCATCATTTGCTTAGCAGGTACGCCATTCAGTTGCAGCACGGATTTATGTAGCGTGACAGCAACAGCGTTTGCTCCCACGATACATAAAGCCGCGACTCCAACACTGTGGGAGGTGATTTCACCACCACAGTTAAAAAAAGAGCATATATGCCGAAGCATGGGGGCATTAGGGGCGGAGGAGCGATTTTGCTCCTAATGCCGCGTACATACGGTCGAAATTCCGTCGGAAGCTTGCCCGTGGAAAAGTCCGACCGCGTGTATGCGCCATAACTTTTTATGCGGCGTACATACGCGTGTGAGCGGCATAACTTTTTTGCGGGAGGATGCCCCCATGCTTCGGCATATATAAATGGTGCATGTATGCCCATCATTAGAAGTGGGTGGATGAAGGGAGGTATTCTAATGGTGGGCATACCCACCGATCAATCTTTTTTTCGTTCAGCCAACAGGCTGCATGAAAAAAAAAAAAGATTACAATACATGTCCAACAAGAACCATCAACGTATGGTATGTTGCTGGACTTTGAATGGTTATACCAGAATGATGCCTGCGGGTTTTGGTATCATCTTGGTATCATTCTTTTCAGCCAGCGGTCGGCTTTCATGTAAAAGCAGTCCTAGCGGCTAATTAGCCTCTAAACTGCTTTTACAAGCAGTGGGAGGGTATGTCCCCTCCCCGGATATAAACTGCGACATTGGGAAAGTGGGAAAACATTTTATCACACCGATCTTGGTGTGGTCAGATGCTTTAAGGGCAGAGGAGAGATCTAGGGTCTAATAGACCCCAATTTTTTCAAAAAAGAGTACCTGTCACTAACTATTGCTATCATAGGGGATATTTACATGCCCTAAGATGGCAATAAAAATTATAAAAATAATAAAAAAAAGTAAGGAACAGTTTAAAATAAAATTAAAAAAGCAAATTAAATAATAATAAAAAAAAAAAAAAAAAAAAAAGCACCCCTGTCCCCCCCTGCTCTTGCGCAAAGGCGAACGCAAGCGTCGGTTTGGCGTCATATGTAAACAGCAATTGTACCATGCATGTGAGGTATCACCGCGAAGGTCAGATCGAGGGCAGTAATTTTAGCAGTAGACCTCCTCTGTAAATCTAATGTGGTAACCCGTAGAGGCTTTTAAAGGCTTTTAAAAATGTATGTAGTTTGTCGCCACTGCGCATTTGTGCGCAATTTTAAAGCATGTCGTGTTTGGTATCTATGTACTCGGCCTAAGATCATCTTTTTTATTTCATCAAACATTTGGGCAATATAGTGTGTTTTAGTGCATTAAAATAAAAAAATATGTATTTTTGCCCAAAAAAAATGCAACACCCACCATTTTAATCTGTAGGGCCTTTGCATTAAAATAATATATAATGTTTGGGGGTTCAACTTAACTTTCTTGCAAAAAAATAATATGTTTTTATGTAAACAAACAGTGTCTGAAAGGGCTTTTTCTTCAAGTGGTTAGAAGAGTGGGTAATGTGTGACATAAGCTTCTAAATGTTGTTCATAAAATGCCAGGACAGTTCAAAACCCCCCCAAATGACCCCGAGTCCATGGAATATTTTATATTTTGACACAAGTTGTAGGAAAGAGAATTATTATTATTTTATTTTATTTTTTTTGCACAAAGTTGTCACTAAATGATATATTGCTCAAACATGCCATGGGCATATGTGGAATTACACCCCAAAATACATTCTGCTGCTTCTCCTGAGTACGGGGATACCACATGTGTGAGACTTTTTGGGAGCCTAGCCGCGTACGGGACCCAAAAAACCAATCACCACCTTCAGGCTTTCTAAGGGTGTAAATTTTTGATTTCACTCCTCTCTACCTATCACAGTTTCGGAGGCCATGGAATGCCCAGATGGCACAAAACCCCCCCAAATGACCCCATTTTGGAAAGTAGACATCCCAAGCTATTTGCTGAGAGGTATGTTGAGTATTTTGCAGATCTTGCTTTTTGTCACAAAGATTTGAAAATTGAAAAAAGAAAAAAAAAATATATATATATATCTTTCTTCATTTTCAAAAATAAATGAGCGCTGTAAAATACTCACCATGCCTCTCAGCAAATAGCTTGGGGTGTCTACTTTCCAAAATGGGGTCATTTGGGGGGGTTGTGTGCCATCTGGGAATTCCATGGCCTCCGAAACTGTGATAGGCAGCGAGGAGTGAAATCAAAAATTTGCGCCCTTAGAAATCCTGAAGGCGGTGCTTGGTTTTCGGGGCCCCGTACGCGGCTAGGCTCCCGAAAAGTCCCACACATGTGGTATCCCCGTACTCAGGAGAAGCAGCAGAATGTATTTTGGGGTGCAATTCCACATATAACCATGGCATGTGTGAGCAATATATCATTTAGTGACAACTTTGTGCAAAAAAAAAAAAAAAAAGTTTGTCATATTCCAGCAACTGGTGGCAAGATATAAAATATTCCATGAACTCAAAATGCCTCTCAGAAAATAGCTTGGGGTGTCTACTTTCCAAAATGGGGTCATTTGGGGGGGTTGTGTGCCATCTTGGCCTTTTACGGCCTTCAATACTGTGATAGGTAGTGATCGGTAGTGAGGAGTGAAATCAAAAATGTATGCCCTTAGAAATCCTGAAGGCCGTGCTTGGTTTTCGGGGTCCCGTACGCGGCTAGGCTCCCAAAAAGTCCCACACATGTGGTATCCCCGTACTCAGGAGAAGCTGCAGAATGTATTTTGGGGTGTAATTCCACATATGCCCATGGCATGTGTGAGCAATATATCATTTAGTGACAACTTTGTGCAAAAAAAAAAAAAAATTTCATATTCCCGCAACTTGTGGCAAAATATATTAAATATTCCATGGACTCAACATGCCTCTCAGCAAATAGCCTGGGGTGTCTACTTTCCAAAATGGGGTCATTTGGGGGGGTTTGTGCTATTTGGGCATTTTATGGCCTTCAAAACTGTGATAGGTAGTGAGGAGTGAAATAAAAAATTTGCGCCCTTAGAAATCCTGAAGGCGATGCTTGGTTTTCGGGGTCCCGTACGCGGCTAGACTCGCAAAAAGTCCCACACATGTGGTATCCCCGTACTCAGGAGAAGCAGCAGAATGTATTTTGGGGTGCAATTCCACATATAACCATGGCATGTATGAGCAATATATCATTTAGTTACAACTTTTTGTAATTTCTTTTTTCTTTTTTTTTTTTGTCATTATTCAATCACTTGGTACAAAAAAAAAAAATATTCAGTGGGCTCAATATGCCCCTCAGCAGATTCCTTGGGGTGTCTACTTTCCAAAATGGGGTCATTTGGGGGGATTTTGTGCTATTTGGGCATTTTATGGCCTTCAAAACTGTCTTAGGTAGTGAGAAGTGAAATCAAAAATTTGCGCCCTTAGAAATCCTGAAGGCGGTGCTTGATTTTCGGGGCCCCGTACGTGGTTGGGCTCCCAAAAAGTCTCACACATGTGGTATCCCCGTACTCAGGAGAAGCAGGAGAATGTATTTTGGGGTGCAATTCCACATATAACTATGGCATGTGTGAGCAATATATCATTTAGTGACAACTTTTTGTAATTTCTTTTTTTTTTTTTTTTTTGTCATTATTCAATCACTTGTTACAAAAAAAAAAAATATTCAATGGACTCAACATGCCTTTCAGCAGGTTCCTTGGGGTGTCTACTTTCCAAAATGGGGTCATTTGGGGGGGTTTTGTACTTCCCTGCTATTTTAGCACCTCAAGAATTGAGATAGGCAGTCATAAAATAAAAGCTGTGTAAATTCCAGAAAATGTACCCTAGTTTGTAGATGCTATAACTTTTGCGCAAACCAATAAATATACGCTTATTGGCATTTTTTTTACTAAAGACATGTGGCTGAATACATTTTGGCCAAAATGTATGACTAAAATTGAGTTTGTTCGATTTTTCTTATAACAAAAAGTAGAAAATATCATTTTTTCTCTAAATTTTCGCTCTTTTTCCGTTTATATCGCAAACATTAAAAATCGCAGAGGCAATCAAATACCATCAAAAGAAAGCTCTATTTGTGGGAAAAAAAGGACGCAAATTTTGTTTGGGTACAACATTGTATGGCCGCGCAATTACCAGTTAAAGCAGCGCAGTGGAAAATTGTAAAAACACCTCTGGTCTTAAGGCTGACAAATGGTCCGGTGGGAAAGTGGTTAACTCTATCTTAAACAACCAATATGTTACCACAGTGCAAATGCTAAATCAAACAGGTACCTACGTACCTATATACAAATGATTGAATATATTGCGAATATTGTCAAATCTTGATACACTTCAAACAATCTAATACATTGTCCTGTGCTCAAAGACACAATACACAATCTGCAATGTAAGTGCTAATTGAAAATAACCATATAAAATAATACATAAAGATAAACCATAAACGAATGAGTGAATATAACTAGTGCAGATATAATAAATAATAATACAGTCCAAATAGATATGATATAATATCCAGTGCAAAACTAAATCCAAAGTGACTTGTTAATGTACTTCACAGATGGAAATATTCTGTGACTTTCAGTGATTCCACACACGTCCCCCCCCCCCCCCCC
Source organism: Rana temporaria (assembly GCF_905171775.1). Lineage (NCBI taxonomy): Eukaryota > Metazoa > Chordata > Amphibia > Anura > Ranidae > Rana > Rana temporaria. The sequence goes on from NC_053492.1 coordinate 356,899,908, forward strand.
TGTGTGTCTGCGCTCACCTCAAGGATTTTGACCGCACACATAAGTTTGGTCAAAACATGCAGTAGAACCAACACTGGGTTCAGGGTTAGTGGATTCTGTCGCGCGGCGCTTCGTGAATGACCAGCTTGTCTTCTGGGACACACACAGGTCCCAGAAGACACAGGCGAGGGAGGAAGTGTCCTAGGAGCTCCTATATAGGAATTGGCAGATTAGGACGACTGCATAGCAACAGGGCATTTCTGGTAAGTAAAAAAAATAAAAATGTTATCCACATTTTTTATATGTTTCCATGAGTGTTTTAATGAAAAAAAAAATTCAGGGTGGAACTCCACTTTAAGGTGAAAAAACATGAACCTTTACAACCCTTTTAAGGGTAGGGTGCTTCTTGAAATATCCTGGCTAGGCATGATAAACAAAGTGAAGATGACATTACTTCCCAGATTGCTCTACCTCTTTCGCTCCCTCCCAATACCTATCAAAAAGATCCACTTACGGAACATTTTAGGGGGAAAATAATCACATTTATTTGGGGATCTTCTGGCCACTGCTTATCATGACTATCATGGGTGCTATTTCGGCCAAAGTCCCTGGGAGGGCTAGGGGTTCCCAACTTACTGTGATACTACCAAGCGGCACGATTGGCAAAACTTTTGGTCATATACTCCCGAATGGAAAAACCTGATTGGGTGCAAGCAGTTATATAGTGGGTGAGGTTGTAAAAAGACACAAGTCCATCAAGTCCAACCTCTGTGTGTGATTATATGTCAGTGTTACATTGTATATTCCTGTATATTGTAATAGTGAGAGTCCCTGTACCTATGGAAAGGGAGCAAAAACAGACACAGATGGGTAGATTCAGGTAGGGGCGCGCTAATTTGCGGCGGCGTAGCCTAGCATGTTTACACTACACCGCCTTAAGTAAGAGAGGCAAGTACATGATTCACAAAGTACTTGCCTCCTTACTTAGGGCGGCGTAGTGTAAACGCGGCGGGGCTTAAGGGCGCCTAATTCAAATGGGTTGGAGGGGGGAGTGTTTAATGGTAATGAGGCTTGACCTCACGTTTTTAACGTTATTTGGCTACTGCGCATGCGCCGGGCGCCTACATTTCCCAGTGCGCATTGCAGCTAAGTACGCTGTACGGGCCTATTGATTTTGACGTGGACGTAAACGACGTAACTCCCGATTCACGGACGACTTACGCAAACGACGTAAAAAATTAGAACCTCGCGGGGGTAACGGCGGCCATACTTTAACATTGTTATTCCACCTCATAGGTGGAATAACTTTAGGCCACCTAAGGCCTTACGGAAACAGCGTAAATCGACTGCTGCGGCCGGGCGTACGTTCGTGAATCGGCGTACAAACTCATTTACATAATCTACGCCGTCCGCAATGGAAGCGCCACCTAGCGGCCAATCCGAAAAATTGCAATCTAAGATAGGACGGCGCAAGTTAGGTCGACTTATCTAGTGATAAGTCGGCCTAACTCTACCTGAATCTACCTAAGAGTCTGCATGTCAGTGGACTGCAGAACTTCACAGCATGACTTTAAAACGGAGAAAACAGTTTTGGCAGCTTTTTCCGGGTTTTACTAAGTTTGAATGGGGCTGTGTAGTTTGGAGATCCTGCAGGGACTTGGGTGGGATGGGATCTCCAACCCTGTGTCCGGGTCTTGTTAATAGTCAGCAGGTTGTGTGCCCAGGTGCACACAGCCAAAATAATGAGGGACTGGTGAGAGCAGAGTGGAGAGAATGGTGGATTTGCAGCAGTGGCTGCTGGTGTCTGTGTTGGGACAGACGCTGTGTGCGGACAGACGCTGTGGGCGTTGAAGGGCTTCGGAGCCATGTGCATCCAGGACTGTGGGTCTGGAGGAGCTGCTGGTTTACAGGGACCAGTACCTATGGCAGCAGTGCTGTCGAAGAGTAGCCAGGTGGGCTAGTATTTTCAGTTGTTTCTGATCATCATTTAAACCCCTGCGTGGGATTCCAGAGTGAACTTTTGTTTTGTTTTTCCTGATTTAATAAACGTTGGCTACCAGGCTCCTAACGTTATATGCCTGTTTGGTGTCGACTCACTGCACGAAAATGCATCTACCACGAGAGCTAAACACCCCCAATACTACAATATATATTTATATATATTTTTATGGTTGAACTGGATGGACTTGTGTCTTTTTTCAACCTGACTAACTATGTAACTATGGAGTTAATCCCCTTTTTAATGCCAAAATTCTGTTTGCTTTCTTAGCAACAGTTTGCTATTGCTGAGCCTGTCATCTACTAGGACCCCCAGATCCTTTTCCATCCTAGATTCCCCCAGAGGTTCTCCCCCTAGTGAATAGATTGCATTCATATTTTTGCCACCCAATTGCATAGTTTTACATTTTTCTACATTAAAACCTCATTTGCCATGTAGTTGACCACCCCATTAATTTGTTCAGATCTTCTTGCAAAGTTCCCACATATACGCTAGACTTCTTGCTCTGGTGCCCTCCTAAGAACCATCCTCCAATTTTGTCACCAATGCCATCTCACTCCATGGTACTGAGGGACAACCTGAGAGGTCTCCCCTCTTTCACTTCTGAAATGCAACCACTGGCGCACATTTTCCATAACCCCCAATTTCCTCCAGGAATAGTCATCAAGGCCTACAGCTGGTGGTTAAATAAAGGGTTATACTGCATTGGGCACGTTCTCACTTCACAAGCAAACTGGAGATGCCTCCATCTGAGAGAGGTACAGGTTTCTGCAAAAATCAAATTTTCTGCATTCTTCTCTGGAACCGTAAACCCGATAGCCCAAGAATAAAAACATACGAGCAGTGGTGTACACAAGCCACAGAGCAGAGAAGGGGAATCTCCACAACCTACTTGTCACTAGCCTCGGAAAGCTCCCAACTGCCATATATGCTGGCATGGGAGAGCGAACTTCAGGACAGCTGGGATTTAGAAGACTGGAATTTAGAAGACTCTTTACACTCCACCAGCGATCTGTTTAACATACCCCTGATTGAAGCAAACCCCAAAGTACTAACAAGATGGTACCTAGTACCAATAAGGCTGGCCAAAATGTTTCCTTCCTCCTCCTCTCAATGTTTTTAGAGGCTGTGACTTGCCAGGGTCTATGATATATATACTGTGTGGTGGGAATGCCCGAGGATAAGAGGATTGTGAAACAAGACTTTCTACTTAATTTGCGATGTTACAGGATGCCGGTTGCCAAAGTCCCCCTCAGTAGCTTTACTCAATTTACCTATACCAAAAGAGGCTAAATCTATCCAGAATCTAATCTCGTTTATCTTTCTGGGAGCTAAATTGACCAAAGCTAGGGCATGGAAACAATCAAGTGTTTCCATTACAGTAGCTAAAAGAAAATATCCTGGATAATGGCACAAGAAAAAATTGCAAGCTTCATGTTAGACTCAATCAGGAAATTTGAGGAGACATGGGAACCCTGGGCGATCTATATGGGTATTCCCTGGAACGTATAATGCATGGATTATGGTGGAGGGGAGGTGGTTCTGAGTAACTGGCTAATACTTCTTATCTTTTTTTCCTATATTTTATTACCTTATTCTTTAGTCATTTCTCTCTACTACTTCCTAATAGGGATGGGCCAAACACCCCCCCCCCCCCCCAGTTTGGTTCGCACCAGAACACTTCGAACAGGCAAAAAGTTCTAGCAAACATGCAAACCCTATTAAAGTCTATGGGAGATGAACATGAAAAATCTAAAGTCCTCATTTTAAAGGCTTATGTGCAAGTTATTGCCATAAAAATTGTATGGGGACCCAGGTCCTGCCCCAGAGGACATGCATCAATGCAAAAAAAGGTTTTTAAAAACTGAAGTTTTTTCAGGAGCAGTGATTTTAATAATGCTTAAAGTGAAAAAAATAAAAATAAAATATTCCTTCAAATATCGTGCTTGGGGGTCCCCTTAATGTGCCGTTTAACTGGCGCATCTGCTCAATGTAAAGAACATGCCGCCTCAAAAATGACATTTATAAAGGAAACAATGTAATTTAAACTTGCTCGCGGCTGTAATGTATTGCCGGCTCAAGGCAATATAACAGAAAATTCAAGGAAAAATGGTGTGGGATCCCCTCCCCAGTCCATGCCAGGCCCTTCGGGTCTGGTATGAATTTTAAGGGGAATGCCACACCAAAATAAAAATTTAAATTGGTGTGGGGGTCCCCCCCCAAAATCCATACCAGACCCTTATCCAAGCATGCAGCCTGGAGGTCAGGATAGGATAGGGAGCACCCCCTCCTTCTCCTGAACCATACCAGGCCATATGACCTCCCCCCACCCCAAAGCACCTTGTCCCCATGTTGATGGGGACAAAAGCCTCTTCCCGGCAAAATGAAACCCTGGCCATGGGTTGTCGGGGTCTGCGGGCAGGGGGCATATCTGAATCTGGAAACTCCCTTTAACAATCCCGGCCCCTTCTCCCTATGTGAATAGGTAATGGTACATTGTACCCCTACCCATTCACCAAAAAAGTGTCAAAAAGTAAAAACCACAATAGACAGTTTTTGACAATTTCTTTATAAAAAAAAAAATTGGGTCCTGTGATGTCCATCCATCGTCAATCACACCGCCCGACAGACCCATAAAATAGAAAAAATGAAAAAACTCTGCCTACAAGGCCTCCCGGCAACTGCTGTATTTTCGCATTGAAAGCTCTTATGTGAGAAAGGGCTGGGCCACCCGCTAATGTAACCCGGATAACCCTGCCCCCTCTGATGTCACATGACATCAGAAGGGGCGGGGTCACATTACATTAACCAGATGGCCCCGCCCTTGCCTATATAACAGCTGTCAAAGCCAAGAGACAACAGTCACCGGGAGGCCTCCTATCAAGGCGGGGCTTTTAAAAATGTTTCTATTTTTCGGGTCAGTCGGGTGGCGTGATTGAAGATGGATGGACATCACGGGACCCTCTTTTATTCTTATTATTTTTGAACTACTTCCCACCAGTGCTATAGCCGAAAGACAGGTTCAGTGTGGGCCTTAGTTGCCAAGAGGGCATCCATGGACGTCCTCCTGAGCAAGCGATGTCTGCGGGTCGCGTGTGGTGTGCTCTGTGATCATCGTGTCTATGAGACTCGGCTGATCACAGATCAGAGTAAGGGGCTGATCCCAACCCCTTACCACGTGATTAGCTGTCAGCCAATGACAGCTGATCACGTGATGTAAACAGAAGATTGGTAAAAGCTGATCACCGGTTTATATCAGAGGGACATCGGTCCCCCACACAGAGAGCTGCGGCTGAAATTACATGGTGATGTATGCACCTACTAATTTTTATTACTATCACAAGAAATATTGTTATTTCTATATATATCTTGATACTATTCAAATACTTCTATATAGTTGCCCTAAAAGTCCCCTATGTACTCTTCCTGGGGGGCACTTTGGGCCAAATCCTCAAAAGAGATACGACGGAGTAACTGCTGTTACTCCGTCGTATCCCTGGTCCTAACTATGGAACTGATCCACAGAATCAGTTTTCCATAGTTAGAGAGAAGATCCGGCATGTGTAATTGAATTACACTGCCGGATCCTAGGATGCAGTACCGCATCCACCGCTGGGGGCATTTCGTGTCGAAATGCCGCCTCGGGTATGCAAATTAGTACTTACGGAGATCCACGAAGCTTTTCAGCTTTGTTTTTTCTCCGTAAGTTTTAGTTTGCATACGCAAAATTAGGGCTTCTTTTACAAGGTGTAAAGTTAGTACACCATGTAAAAGCAGACCCTTCTGTATAGCGACGCGTTTTTTTTTTCGAATTTGAATTTTTTTTTTCGCACCGTATCTTTTTTTTTTCCCGACGCAACTTTATTGACCCGTCACAATCCACAAAGCCCGGCGTAACGTAATTTCGCGATATGCACGTCGGGAAAATGACATCACAAGCATGCGCAGTACGGCCGGCGCGGGAGCGCGCCTCATTTAAATGGGAATCGCCCCCATGAAATGAGGAACGCCTTGCGCCGGCGGAATTTAAGTTACACAGCCATACATTTTTTATGTAAGTGCTTTGTGGATCAGGCACTTAGGTAGAAATTTTAAGGCAGTGTAACTTAAATTAGAATTTTGCCGTTACGCCGGGTCTTTGTGGATTTGGCCCTTTATCTTTTTATAGTTATCAAATATGGGATGTTGGCAACAATCTGGTCTTTTTAGGTGAATCCCCCTCAAAACACCTATCAGTACCGCTTATCAGTGCCACCTCATTAGTGATTATGAGTCCCAACAATCAGTGCCCATTAGTGCCGCCTTATCAATGCCCATCAGTGCAGCCTCAGAAGCACACATCAATGAAGGAGAAAAACTTCCTGTTTTTAAAATGTTATAATAAAATATGATACAGTTTTGTTTTTTTCAAAATTTTCGGTCTTTTTTCATTTTATTTAGCAAAAAGTAAAGAACCCAGCAGTGATCAAATACCACCAAAAGAAAGCTCTATTTGTGTGAAAAAAAAATCATAAAAATGTCATAAGTGCTGCGTGACCAATTGTGATTCAAAGTGTGACAACACTGAAAGCTGAAAATTGGTCTTGGCCGGAAGGGGGTTTAAGTGCCCAGTAAGCAAGTGGTTAATAAAGGAATTGTCAAAAACTGTCTGTTGTGGTTTTTACTTTTTGATACTTTTTTTGATGAATGAGTAGGGGTACAATCTACCCGATAGCCATTCACATTGGGGAAGCGGGATCTGGAGATGTCAAGTGGGAGCAAATACCTGTATTAGACAGGTATCTGCTCCCCCCTCCCCCTGAAAGGTGCCAAATGTGACACCAGAGGGGGGGAGGATTGCAAAAAGCGGAAGTTCCATTTTTGGGTGGAACTCTGCTTTAACCACTTCAATACTGTATTATATACTCTGCACTGCACTACATACCCTGCACTGTATTATATTATATATACTACATTGACTGCACTATATATTCTCCACTGTATCATATATACTACACTGTATATAAATAATATCAGAGTGTGTCCTAAGACCAGACTGATCCAAGCGCCCTATGAATAAAATGTATTCAAATAAACGCAGAAAAGCAGCTATTATAAAAGGTAAGTATAGATAAAAAATGTGTCAAAGTAGACACTAACAGCACTAAAATGAATACTAATATAATTCAAGATGAACCTAATGTTCACAGTCTGCTTAGATGTAATGTAGTGCTCAGCAGGGATATGTCCCTTATGCACCACACCATCATCAAACTAGTACAACAGTTTAAGATTAAAGAAAACAGTCCCCATAAAATCAAAGCTGTTGTATATACAGCATACAGTCTCTGTAAAAAGTGCTTCCTTAATGCCAAGCAATTCAGTTGATCATTCCTGGAAATCCAATTAGACAGTGCTGTGCGTCTCTTCCCCCCCCTCTTGGTTATCTACTCACCAGAAAGTGATGAAAAAAGAGCCTTACGATCTCCTCTCTGTCAAGGATCAGCAGGGCCGGCCTTAGGTGTTCAGGCACCCTGTGCGAGATAATCCTGTGGCGCCCCCCCCCCCCCCCCATCTTCACTAATCCTGTGGCGCCCCCAAGACATTGTGCAATTTGCCACCCCCCTGAAAGTGCCGCCTGGTACATTGGTACCATCGGGTCCCATGTGATCATGTGAGCAACTGACTGCGACTTACATTCGGCGAGCTGTGATGGCCGCACGGCGCCCCTGTTGCCCATGGTGCCGGCCGCACAGCTCGCACACCCCAAAGGCCGGCCCTGTGGATCAGCTGCCTCTATCCTTCTCATTAAGTTCAGCGTCCAAAGATCACCTCTCATGGATGGCTGGATCACAGGGATGGGTGCTTGTTGTATCATGAACGTTTCATAAAAAAGAAACAGAGGAGCAGGACATGGTGTAAAACTGTTTAATTAAGACAAAAATCCCCTGCAACAATAACATGCTTACAAGGTAATGAATTTAAAAAGGCACATCAGATGGTAAGACCGTAGCTCACTCAGATGGTTGTACTCCTCAGCACTGCTCCAGCTGGTGGGTCCCGGGTACAGCTTACTCCTGTGTGAACAAAGCGTCGCGTAGCCACGCGTGGCAATAGGGCGTGGCTACGCGACGCTTTGCTCACACAGGAGTAAGCTGTACCCGGGACCCACCAGCTGGAGCAGTGCTGAGGAGTACAACCATCTGAGTGAGCTACGGTCTTACCATCTGATGTGCCTTTTTAAATTCATTACCTTGTAAGCATGTTATTGTTGCAGGGGATTTTTGTCTTAAAGTGGAAGTAAACCCTTCAATTTGATAGTTACAAAAACAGTTAACATTCCCGGCATGCCGGAAATGCTAGCTGTCACATTTGTTTGTGCTCTCAACCAAACTGCCAAACCATCCAATGGCTGGTTTCATAACAGGTCACATGTACAGCATCATGGCAGTTGCAGATTAAACAGAGGTCAAGATGGCCGCTACCTTGGCTGAAAACGATAGGAGGGTTTACTTCCACTTTAATTAAACAGTTTTACACCATGTCCTGCTCCTCTGTTTCTTTTTTATGAAACGTTCATGATACAACAAGCACCCATCCCTGTGATCCAGCCGTTCATGAGAGGTGATCTTTGGACGCTGAACTTAATGAGAAGGATAGAGGCAGCTGATCCATGACAGAGAGAAGATCGTAAGGCTCTTTTTTCATCACTTTCTGGTGAGTAGATAACCAAGAGGGGGGGGAAGAGACGCACAGCACTGTCTAATTCGATTTCCAGGAATGATCAACTGAATTGCTTGGCATTAAGGAAGCACTTTTTACAGAGACTGTATGCTGTATATACAACAGCTTTGATTTTATGAGGACTGTTTTCTTTAATCTTAAAGCGGGAGTTCACCCTAAAAAAAATGTTTAACCTTAGATTGATGCTCGTTTTGTGAAGGGGAATCGGCTAGTTTTTTTAAAATCGAGGCAGTACTTACCACTTTAGAGAGCGATCTTCTCCGCCGCTTCCGGGTATGGGCTGCGGGACTGGGCGTTCCTATTTGATTGACAGTCTTCTGACAGGCTTCCGACGGTCGCATCTATCGCGTCACGAGTAGCCGAAAGAAGCCGAATGTCGGTGCGGATCTTTACGGCACCTGCGCACCGATGTTCGGCTACTTTCGGAAAATCGTGACGCGATAGATGCAACCGTCGGAAGCCTGTCGGAAGACTGTCAATCAAGAAGGAACGCCCAGTCCCGCAGCCCATACCGGGAAGCGGCGGAGAAGATCGCTCTCTAAAACGGTAAGTACAGCTTTGATTTTAAAAAATCTAGCCGATTCCCCTTCACAAAACGCCTCAATCTAATCTTAAAAATGTTCATTTCCGGGTGAACCTCCACTTTAAACTGTTGTACTAGTTTGATGACGGTGTGGTGCATAGGGACATATCCCTGCTGAGCACTACATTACATCTAAGCAGACTGTGAACATTAGGTTCATCTTGAATTATATTAGTATTCATTTTAGCGCTGTTAGGGCCAGATTCTCAAAGGCGTTACGACGGCGCAACACCATTAGCGCCGTCGTAACACCTCATCTGGCCCCGGGTATCTATGCGACTGATTCTTAGAATCAGTTGCGCATAGGTACCCATTAGATCTGACAAGCGTAAGGCTGTTACGCTGTCAGATCTTAAAAGTATTTTTTTTTCCCGCCGCTAGGTGTCGCATCGTCGCTTTTCCCCGTCGTCTATGCAAATGAGGTAAGTACGGCGATTCCCGAACATACGCGAGGTCGACGCAGCGAATTAACGTCGTTTGCGTAGCGTACCCGACGCGTAAGGTTGCCCCTGCTAATTAGCAGGCGCAACCAATGTTAACTATGGCCGTCGTTCCCGCGTCGAATTGAATAAAAATTACGTCGTTTGCGTAAGACGTCCGTGAATGGCGCTGGACGCCATTTACGTATACATCTAGGCAAATGACGTCGGGGTGACGTCATTTAGCGCAATGCACGTCGGGTAATTTACCCGACGGAGCATGCGCAGTACGCTCGGCGCGGGAGCGCGCCTAATTTAAATGGTGCCCGCCCCATTTGAATGGGGCGGGCTTGCGCCGAGCAATCTAACGCTACACCGCCGCAAGTTTATAGGTAAGTGTTCTGAGAATCAGGATTTAAACCTGTAGACCTGCGGCGGTGAAACGTAGAGCTCATACATTACGCTGCCCAGGAGCAACGCTAATGTATGAGAATCTGGGCCTTAGTGTCTACTTTGACACATTTTTTTATCTATATATACTACACTATAGAATAAGAATTCAAATCATCACAGAGTGAAGCTGTGGATATGAAAAAAAAAAAAAAAAACAGTGCCATTTTCCGATAGATCAGATTGAAAAGAAAAAAACATATAGCAGATGATGGACTTTTTATAGGCGTATTATAGTAAAAAATATAAATTTATTGAAAAAGAGACATATAGCTAGATTCAGGATGGCGAGCGCATAGTTGCAGCGGCGTATTGTATGGCATTTACACTACGCCGCCGTAAGTTAGCGAGGCAAGTACATGATTCACAAAGTACTTGCCTGCTAACTTACGGTGGCGTAGTCTAAAGCGGGCGGGCGTAAGGGCGCCTAATTCAAAATAGGCTGAGGGGGCGTGTTTTATGTTAATTTGGGGTGACCTTACGTGATTGACGTTTTTTTGGAACGGCGCATGCGCCATCCGCCTACATATCCCAGTGTGCATTGCAGGAAAGTACGCCGCACGGGCCTATTGGTTTCGACGTGGACGTAAATGACGTAAATCCCCATTCACGGACGACTTACGCAAACGACGTAAAATTTTCGAATTTCGACGCGGGAACGGCGGCCATACTTAACATTACTATTCCAGCTATTTGATGGAATAACTTTAGGCCTGATAATGCGTTAAGTAAACGGCGTATCTGTACTGCGTCGGCCGGGCGAACGTTCGTGAATAGGCGTATCTAGTGATTTACATATTCTACGCCGACTGCAATGGAAGCGCCACCTAGTGGTCAGCCTAAAAATTACACTTTAGGATACGAGGGTGTAAGACACTTCGTATCTGAGTCTAATTTAGGCGTATCTGGTTACCAGAATACGCTTAAATTAGCGCCAATGCAAATTCTGACTAAGTCTCTCTGAATCTAGCTAATAGAAATTAAGAGGGCCTGAGAACACAGAAATTCATAATACAGCTACAACCTAAGGGTACAGTGAATTGGGGAGGAGGACTGCAATTTCTATGTCTCTTTTTCAATAAATTTATATTTTTTACTATATAATACGCCTATAAAGTCCATCATCTGCTATATATTTATTTATTTTCAATGTATATTACACTGACTGCACTATATACTCTGCAATATATTATATATACTACACTGACTGCACTATATATTCTTCACTGTATTATATTTACTACACAGATTGCACTAAATACTCTAAACTGTATTATATATACACTGACTGACTGCACACTACACTACACTACCTTCCAAATCTCCATTAATTCACTATATACGGCCACCGTGTAAGCAACCTTATATAGTGTGGGACGTGGACTTAGCCCCTGAGCCATGACTGGCTCTCACAGCACATCGCGCTGTGATTGGCCAAAGCACGCAGGTCAGTGCATTATGGGGCATTCCTTGGCGGACGAACTTGCCGCGAGTGTCCCATATATTCGTTAGTTCTTCGGACTGTTCTACTCGACTTGAACTCGAACATTAAGCCCATCCCTGCTTCTTAATGTGTACTTCTTAAGAACCTTCTATCCAGAGGCCTTTTGAACTCTTTGTCATAAGGGATCGATCTCGAGTGAAAAGCTATTGTGTATATGAGTCAGGTAGATCCTCTCTCTCCATGTTTAAAACTTATTGAAAGAAGATATCTACATATTTACCCTGCCAAATGTTCTCATTAACACCAAATGATAAATGAAAACCCAAAAGAGAAATGACAAGATAATGCTTCTCTGTAACATTCTGCCACCCCTGATAACAGGTGGTGCAGGAGCAGCACATAAGCAGGAAGGGGTTAAATAGTTAAATAGTTACATAATAGGTACGGTTGAATAAAGACAACAGTCCATCCAGTTCAACCTGTGTAGGTGTGTGTGTGTGTGTGTGTGTGTAAAAAAAAAAATCCCATATCACTGTATATTGTTATCGCTACGATACATGTCCAAGAGTCTTTTAAAATGATCCATAATTCCTGTCGACACCACCGATTGTGGAAGAGAGTGCAAAACCCCTACGCAGCTTAAGGTTAAACTGCTTCTCTTCTAGTCTCATTGTATGGCCCGTGTCCTCTTAAACTCCCTGGGTTAACTCTGGCTGAACCTGTGAAGTCATAACTAGCTGACAAGATGGATCTAGAGCAATGGTTCTCAACCTTCCTAGTGCTATGACCCCTTGATAACATTTGCCAAGTTTTGGGGACCCCTAACAGTAAAATTATTTTCGTAGCGTGGGTTGTCAGCACCCAATGCAAGACAAGCAATTTGCGCCCCTAACCCACGGACATTTAGCGCTACCTGAGTCCCTTTGACTGGTACAGTAGTAAAACCCCTTTTTGTACATTTTAGGACATACCACTCTCTTTGTATTCCTTATTTCCCTTTTATTTCTCTCTATCCTAATTTCTTTTCTTTTTTTTTTTCCCCCACCCCTCTTTCTAGCCATGTTTATTGTTCTTTCTCTTATGCTTTCTCTCCCTTTTCTTTGTTGCTTTTCCTCTTCCTTCCATGTATTCTCTATTTTTATTCCTTCTGCTACTCTTTGGTTGGGGTGGGGGGGAGGGGGGGTGAGTGGCATTGCTGGGGGTAGTTCTGATCAGCCAACTTAGGTGCTCTTGATCAAGGTTATCTGCTGATCTGAGAATTGTAGTGAGGACTTTTAATGGCAAATATACCGTATTTATCGGCGTATATCGCGCACTATTTTCCCCTTAAAATAAGGGGGAAATCGTGGGTGCACGATATACGCTGATAGCCGCCTCCCGCGCTCAGTTTGAAATCCTGCGCCGACATATACCGAGTGCAGTACACTCGGGTACATTCGGCTAGGCTCGGCTTCGCTCATGCTCACGCATAAACGTCACAGAGCGTGAGCGCGAGCGAAGCCGAGCCTTGCCGAATGTACCCGAGTGTACTGCACTCGGTATATGTCGGCGGAGGCGTTCGAACTGAGCGCGGGAAGCGGGGACTCGACTTGAGGCGCGCGCTGGAGAAGCCGGGAGGACACCATCGAGGCCGCAGACGGACCCCGGACCGGACGATGGACGCTGGGAAGACACCAAAACTGTAAGTAATAAAATCATATAACATTTTTTTTTACAGGAATTTCGGGGGCAACTTTAGGGGTGCGCGGTATACGCGGGAGCGCATTATACCGCGATAAATACGGTAATCACAGGCAGTGTTACTCACTGTGTCTCTGGCTTTGTGATGTCTCGCAGAAGTGACCCCTATGCTGAAATCAGGAGATAGGGTCTCCTCCAGCCCCTCCCACTTCACATTCCTCACCAGTCAGCTGACCTTTAGTGTCTGCCCCCAGCCCATGCTGTCAACCAAATGCGAAGAGGTTCAGAGCTCTAGGGACAGCCCTGCTGGGCTGCTGCGAAAAAGGCTGAGAGAGTGGTGCGGGATTCAGGAACAGCCCAGGATTCCGTGACCCCTGGCAAATTGTCATTCGACCCCTGAGGGGGTCCCGACCCCAGGTTGAGAACCACTGATCTAGAGAAACATCAATGACTGGCATAGCATAAGAGCTAGCATAAACAGGAGAGACACTAATGCATGGCTCAAGTCCTGTGGGAATGCGTGGGAACGGAGTACCTGCACTTTTTTCACAGCAGGAACTCAGTTCCCTTTGCAGGACTAGAGCAGCTGAGCCAATCCTTCACTAAGCGGCGATGCCCAGGTTGAGTCACTGTCAGGGGCAGAGTAATCCTTTATGTTACTGGCCGCTTCCTGTCTATGGATTCATCGGGTAGTGTGCGGGTATTCCGTCACTTCCTCGATGCCGCAATGTCTCCTGGGAGCTTTTGTCATTGTTCCCAGGAGACATTGCGGAAGTCTGCCGCGAGTTATTGCGGGATTTAGAAAGAACTTGCGGGTAACTTGCGAATACCCGCACACTACCCGATGAATCCATGTACAGTAACATAAAGGATTACTAAGGTACAGTGGAACGAAAAAAAAAAAACACGCGGTTTAGTAATTATGGTGGAGGGGATCTTGGGTGAGAGTTCCCACACTTTTTTCCCCAGGACTTGACCCCTGCACTAATGTTACCATGATCAGATTGTATAGCTACCCAAACAGCAGCAGAGGAGGGAGGTGTGGGTAAGGACGGAGGAGAATCCACAGAACTAAGTTGTTGGGACAGTGAAAAGATAAATATCACAAAGTTGACTTCCCAACCCCCCTGTATTGCACTTACCAAGCCCAGAAGAAGGTAGCGATTCTTGTAAAAGAAGGGAGGAGGCACAGGACCTGAAAAATAAACAGAGAAAGCTTCTGTACTTTTTATCATACTAAATACATAAAGCAATCAACCATAAAGACAACACAAGAAAGAAAAATGAGAGGTTGGTTGTAGGGGGTGACATGCTGGCTGGTGTTAATGTCTCTTAATTGTTGCCCTTTCTGTAGTAATGTAATGGGTGGAAATAGGCCCAGCTGTAGGTGGGTCTCAGTGCATTTGAAGTAAGAGAGTAGGTCATCCCTGACCAGCAAGGATGTAGTGCTGGAGCTGTGACACTGTGCCCTCTGCAGGGCTGAAGTGCCACGGTGATGATAGAGGACAATTCGGAAGCCCCTATTGGCCTGAGAGTCTTAGGACACACTTCCTGTTTCTGTTTGGCTGGAAGGAGAATGTCTATCTGTGTGCTCGCCGGAGTGGCCCCTGGCCCTTCCTTCTTCCTGTCTCCCTGCCTCAATGGCTCCATAAGGTAAGGCAGCCAGTACTCCTCTCGGGTGACCCTCGCTGCCCATCTCCCATGGAGGTAATCGCCGCCCATCTCCCCCGCGAGGGGGTGGAGGGGTTCTGGTTGACCGCCACCATTCTTCTCCCACTTGGGGGTTTTGGTATTCGTTTGCGCCACCCCCCCCCCCAAAAAAATAGTGAGCACCAGCAGCCAGTGGCGGGGTGCATATGCGCGCCACCTGAAAACCAAGAAGAAGGCAGCAACATCTCTTTGCCTACAGTGAACACTCACTTGTTAATTAATATTGTCAGTACCCCCTCCATCTATAAGCACCATTATAACTGCTAAGCACTGGAAACCTCCTTTGATTAAACCACAACTCCACTTAATTTTTTTGTTGTAACCTCAACGTTTCTCCATCACATTTAGTTTATACTTCCCACAATATACAACTTGTGCTGGATCAGGGAGTGATACGTCTGTGGAGAGAAGGTGAATACTGTTGCTAGAACAGTATTTTCAGCTCTGGATTCAGAATATTTCCATTGCCCATTCATATCACACCTTGTACACCTCTGCTAAGAAAACTTACCTGCTACCAATGAAGTGTAAGAACTAAAGAGACAGATGTTTCTCACACAGGCACCTGCCGGGCTGCATGCTCAGGTAAGGGTCTGGTATGGATTTTGGGGGGGCTCTACACCATTTTTTTGACATGGGGTTCCCCTTAAAATCCATACCAGACAGAAGGGTCTTGGAGTGGGAACCCTAAGTGAGTGGAGTTCCCCTTCAAGATCCTCAGAGCACAAGTCACATGCCAAAGTCAGATCAGTTAAGACGATGATCCGACTTCAATGACATTCAATGGGTTGAAGTAGAATCAAAGTCGAACTAAAGAAGTGCAGGAACCTTTTTGAATGTCGGACTGACTTGTGTCGGTCCAGTTAAAGGGGTTGTAAAGGTAAATGTTTTTTCACCTGAATGCATCCTACGCATTCAGGTGAAAAAACATCCGACAGCACCGTCCCCCCTCCCCCACGAGCCCCCGTTTTACTTACCTCACCCCTCGAAAGTCCCGCGCTTGTCCCCGTCATCCTGTTCAGTTCCCAGCCTGGCCGTTGATTGGCTATGTTTGACGGATTGATAGCAGCGCAGCCATTGGCTGGCGCTGCTGTCAATCACATCCAATGATGCGGCGCGCCGGGGGGCAAGACACTTCCTAGTGAATAACTGCTGGCCCTCACTGGACTTGCTAAGGGAAGAGGGGGGTGCCTTTCAACTGACGTTTTGGACAGCGATCCAACTGAGACACTTCTTTGAGTCATTGCCCAACCCACAGGAGTTTACCAGACCACTCACCCCCTTTGAGATCTTCTTTTTGGGGGAGGGTGTGCTGCCGAGGACACTGTCCACATGTATGCTCTTCTGATTTCCCAGACGGAACCTGCACGACCGGCCTATCTAATTAGGAAAGGGACCTAAATTGTACATTCACCCCCCCCCCCCCAGATTCAGTGTATTGTAATGTTTGCCCTGTTATCTTCCATATGTACGAGAGTACAGGAAACTAACTGCAAGCTTCTGACGAGGTGGTACCTAACTCCACATGCCCTACACACCTTTTACCCAGACTCCTCGGCATTGTGTTGGAGGTGCCAGGGAGACAGGGGTACGCTGCTACATATATTTTGGTCGTGCCCGCAGCTGTCCCATTTTTGGTCAACAGTGAGGCTTACAACTCAGAAATTTACCGAATACAATATACCGGATGACCCGGCGTCCTTTCTCTTACATGTTAACACTATGTCAATTAAGCGATACAAAAAGTCTCTAGTATGCCATTTACTGAATGCTGCAAAGGCTTGCATCCCACTCCAATAGAAAAGTCCAACACCACCTACAGTGGCTACCTGGATCCGCCGGGTGGAGGATATTAAGGCAATGGAAGACCTGGTGCTGTCTGCAAGACAACAGCAGGAAAAATGTAAAGATACGTGGGAGCTGTGGAACCATTTTATCTTCTCCTCAGACGGTATTGCCCTTAGGGCTACCTGAGGAAGCAAAGGCCCCATATATTGATCAATCCGGGTGTCGTCCTGACTCAACCAGAGCTTTCCTATGACTTCCCTGTGCCCGGCTCTCCCCACCCCAGCCTGCCCCGCCCTTCCTTCCCCCCTCCTTTTCCTCGTTTCTCCCCTTTCAGTCTCTATTTTCTTCCTTTTGCTTTTTTCTCTGTTTAGAGCCCCCCTCTCCTTTTGCCCCCGTCTCCGCCCTTGGGGCGGGCCCGGTTCGGGTGGGGGGGTAGAGGGGGAGTGGGGCCTAGGGGTCTTTATCCAGATTGTTTGGAGGCTTCAATGTTGGAGGAGGCCTACGGCCCTGGAGATGTTACTTAAGGGGGTCTAGCAGATGGATATATTACAAGCTTGTTGTTTTAGCAGCTGGGCTGGACCCCAACCCCGCCTCTACCTTCTGATGATAAGTTTGATGATGTCCCCCCCCCCCCCCTTTCTTCTGTTTTTTCTTCTTTCTCACCCATTTTCAAGATATGTTGTTGTTATTCCTTGAATGTCCTCCTGTATTTGTTTGTAACCTTTGGCCCAAGTTGGGCATTAATAAAAATAAAATTATATATTTGAAAAAAAAGCAAAAAAAACACAGTGCTGTGTTCCCACCAGTAATGAAATAACAAAAAAAGTGTTGCGCAAACCAGAAAAAATAAACCAATACTGTACAACAAATAACCTCAAATGATCTGTGATGGAAAATATATCAAATCATCAAATTAAATCAATCCGTATCAAATGATTAATAAGGTGTCTAGTTTTCTTCCTTCACTGCAGGCAGCTTCAGTGTGAACACATATTAACAAGTGGTGTACTTCCACCCAATTGTGACACCTCAGATCTCCCAGTATTCTCACCTTAATAAATAATCAAACACACATTTGATTACATACAGAAATCCCCCTCCATCAATGTTCACCCACTTGTAGTCCTTTTCGGTTGATTTAGAAATCCTCTGGTGTTGGTCCCTTTAAAACTCCCTCACATGCGCTCATCCATATGTATTACGTCATGCCCACGTGATTTCATCAGGGGAGTCACCTGATGAAGTCATGTGGGCGTGACACACTCCTAAACCTTGTGGACGGCCTTCCCAGAAGAGTTAAAGCTGTTATAGCGGTGGGTCAACTCAATATTGAACCCTACGGACTAAGACTGGGATGTCATTCACCACTTCAGCCCCGGAAGAATTTACCCCCTTCCTGACCAAAGCACTTTTTGCGATTCAGCACTGCGTCGATTTAACTGACAATTGCGCCACGGCTCCCAAAAAAAATTGGCGTCCTTTTTTCCCCACAAATAGAGCTTTCTTTTGGTGGTATTTGATCACCTCTGCGGTTTTTATTTTTTGTGCTATAAACAAAAATAGAGCGACAATAAAAAAAAATTCTATATTTTTTACTTTTTGCCATAATAAATATCCCCCAAAAAATATATAAAAAAACAAATTTTTTCCTCAGTTTTGGTTGATACGTATTCTTCTACATATTGTTGGTAAAAAAAACATGCAATAAGCGTCTATTGATTGGTTTGCGTGTCTACAAAATAGGGGATAGTTTTATGGCATTTTTATTATTATTTTTTTTATCAGTAATGGCGGCGATCATTGATTTTTATCGTGACTGCGACATAATGGCGGACACATCGGACACTTTTGATGCTATTTTGGGACCATTGTCATTTTTACAGCATTCAGTGCTATAAAAATGCTCTGATTACTGTGTAACACGCTCGCATGGCCGAATTTTCAAAGCATCGTACAGGTACATTGCTTTGCCCAGCCGTGCCATTCTGCCAACGTAAATGTTCGTTAGGCGATCGGCAAGCAGTTAAAGTTCATGTGCGTGTAAAGGCAGGCGTCCCAATACTTTTGGTAATATAGTGGTATATTTATATTGCATATATGTCAAATATTGGGGATGTGATCTCCATATATTGCAATGGTTTTTTTACTTCAAAATTTCCATCTTCATACAAAGTTAAAAACAAATAAGTGACTGCACAGTTTCAAGCATAGCAGTGCTCTTATCAAGCTGCAAGTAAGACACATGCTATGCTTGAAACTGTGCAGTCTTTTATTTGTCTGTAGCGCACAGACCAGATTGGTCTGGCAATTCGATCCCAGGTTCTGATCCCTTAATGGAGAAAGCAGCAAGTCATAGGATATTTTCAGCCAGATACATCCAACCTCACTCCATCTTCAGACAGTAATCAGGCAGATAGCGTAGTTTTTTTTGTTGTTGTTGTTGCTTTTTAGTTGTTTTGTAGAACTTGGGTAGGGATTGGGAAAATCTTTGGGAAGCCCAGAACTAAACAACTTGACTGAGGACACTATCATGAAGCAATTAATCGAAGTAACACAGAATTTTCTGTACAAAAATGTAGCACACAGCGTTTAGCACAGGGATCTTCTCTAGGGCACAACCCCGACCACAAGTCCAGAACAATCTTTCTATCAAGAAAGGGGTGTACAGGCAACAGTCTCTCCTGATAATTCTCTAAAGCCTACTCACTGTGATCCAGGCAATCTGATGGCCTCCTCTCATCTTCAGATTGACTTGGGCATGACGTTTCCCAGGAAGATCCCCTCTGGGTGTTGCCTTGGGTGTTCCTCTGACTTTAGGGGTGATCCTTGGTGAGCGAGAATTATCCATAACTTCTTAAGGCTTTTCCAAAGCCTTGGAAAGTTTGACAGTATTTCCAGGCTAGGTCACTCTACTGCTAACAAAGAACCCTGCTACTCTCTACTCTCAGCCTTACATACACCTCTCAGCCCCCTGCTGGCCACTCTTCTCAACCAAGGATTGACTGAGGCTGTATCCAGGGCCAGCCTGCAGCTGCAGAACGCAGAGTAGGCAAAACACAATTAAAGTGATACTAAAGGTTCGCAGTTTATTTTTTTAAATAACAAACATGTCATACCTACCTCCACTGTGCAGCTTGTTTTGCACAGAGTGGCCCCGAACAATGTTTTCTGGGGTCCCACTGTGGCTCTCTTGGCTCCTCCCCACCTCAGATAACCCCCTCTGAGAAGCTCTCTCCCAAGGGAGTTGCCTTGCCGGCGCGCTCCCGAGTCCTGTATTCGCTGTCCATAGCTGCCGAGTCCTGCAGGACTCGGCCCCGCCCCCGGCGCATCATTGGATTTGATTGACAGCAGTGCGAGGATGCATTAAGGTGAAAAAACATGAACCTTTACAACCCTTTTAAGTCCCTGCTTTTAACAGCAGAACCAAAAACAAAATTTGCCTCACCTATAGCACATAAAATAGGAGGGAGCTACATATCTTTAACTTTATATTAAGATGAAGATTATGAAGTAGACATGGGCCAAACAACACCCCCTGGTTCAGTTTGTGGCAGAACTTTTAAACATCACAAACATTTGGAACCCCATTGTAGTCTATAGGACCTGAACTGGAAACTCAAAAGTGCACATATTGAAGGCTTTTATGCAGGTAATTGGGCATACAATGGTTATGGGGGGTCTTAGTACTGCCCTGGGGAAATGTATTAAGGAAAAAAGTTTGTAAAATGTTTTATTCTATAATGAGCAGTGATTTATTGATGCTTAAAGTGAAATAATAAAAATAAAATATTCCTTAACCAGTTCCAGACCCCCGCATGTACATATACGTCCACAATATGGCACGTACAGGCACATGGGCGTACAGGTACGTCCCCGCCTTACCTGGGTTCGGGGGTCCGATCGGGACCCCCTCCGGTACATGCGAGGGCCGGGAACGGTGTACGGGAGGTCCGGGAGGAGGGGGCGGCTATTGGTTTCCAGCCGTCCCCTCTCGATCTCCGTCAGCGAATGAGCTTCCAGCTGAGCCCTCCCTGCCTGTGTAACTGTAAACACAGGCAGGGAGGAAGTGACGTTTTCTCCCCTCTGGCGGTCTTTTCGTCCAGTTCCAGAGGAGAGAAGACGTCAGTACTGTGAGTTGCACCAACAGCACACTGACACAGCACACATAGGTACATAACCCCCCCCGATCACCCCCCCAGCACCCCCAGATCACCCCCTGTCACAGTGTCACTGATTGCAGTGATCATTTATTTTCTGATCACTGCTTTTAGTGTCAGTGTGACAGAAAAAAGTGTCAGGGCAGTTAGGTTTAGGCCCCTTTAGGTCCAGGGTAGCCCCCTACCCCCCCCCCCAATAAAGGTTTAACCCCTGATTGCCCCTAGAGTTAACCCTTTCACCCCTATTGCCAGTGTCACTAAGCGATCGGTTTCTGATCGCTGTATTAGTGTCACTGTTGCCGCTAGGCAGTTAGTTTTTTTTAGGTTCGCCGCCAGGTTTATATAGCGTTAGGTACCCCCATAAATAAAGGTTTTAACCCCTGATTGCCCCTAGAGTTAACCCTTTCACCCCTATTGCCAGTGTCACTAAGCGATCGGTTTCTGATCGCTGTATTAGTGTCACTGTTGCCGCTAGGCAGTAAGTTTTTTTTGAGGTTCGCCGCCAGGTTTATATAGCGTTAGGTACCCCCATAAATAAAGGTTTTAACCCCTGATTGCCCCTAGAGTTAACCCTTTCACCCCTATTGCCAGTGTCACTAAGCGATCGGTTTCTGATCGCTGTATTAGTGTCACTGTTGCCGCTAGGCAGTTAGTTTTTTTTGAGGTTCGCCGCCAGGTTTATATAGCGTTAGGTACCCCCATAAATAAAGGTTTTAACCCCTGATTGCCCCTAGAGTTAACCCTTTCACCACTGATCACTGTATAAGTGTCACTGGTGACGTGGTTAGCCAGTTAGTTATTTAGTTATTTTAGGTTCGCCACCAGGTTTTTAGAAAGCGTCAGGTACCCCCATATATTACCGAATAAAGGTTTTAACCCCCTGATTGCCCCCTAGTTAACCCTTTCACCAGTGATCACCGTATAAGTGTTACGGTTGACGCTGGTTGGTTAGTTTGCTGTTTATAGCATCAGAGCACCCGCCGTATATAACCCAATAGGTTTAACCCCCTGATCACCCGGCGGGTGATATAAATTTAATTTTAGCGCCAGTCAGGGTCTGCGTCGCCCCAGGCAGCGTTAGGTTAGAGCCAGTACCGCTTACACCCACTCGCTAAGCATACACCCCCCTTAGTGGTATAGGATCTGAACGGATCGATACCTGATCTGATCAGATCTATACTAGCGTACCCAGCAGTTTAGGGTACCCAAAAACGCATTGTTAGCGGAATCAGCCCAGATACCCGCTAGCACCTGCGTTTTCCCCCTCTGCCCAGCCCAACCCACCCAAGTGCAGTATCGATCGATCACTGTCACTTACAAAACACAAGACACATAACTGCAGCGTTCGCAGAGACAGGCCTGATCCCTGCGATCGCTTACAGTTTTTTTTGAAGCGTTTTCTACGTTTGCTTTTCTACAGATCAGGTGCTTTTTTTACCTGTGAATCCTTACCATTGTACCACTAAATTTAGAGTCCAAAATGGCAAACCGAAGGTACAATGATAAGCAGGCCTTGGAGTTCATGTGCATGTCAGATAGTGAAGAGGAGGAGGTCACGCATCTGACAGATTCTGGCTCAGAATACGAACCCGTTTACGACAGCGGCTCCATGTCAGATAGTTCGGACGACGGAGTAGTGGTCCCTGCTAAGGCCAGGCGTACCCGATCCCATTCTGATGTTGTTGAGCAGCAAGAACCGCAGGACCCTTGTATGGAGCAGAGATCCAGTACTAGCGCCGCTATTCCTTCTGGTGGATTGGCAAGCACCAGCGGCCTAGTACACCCTGGTCGTTTATCCAGCACTGCAGTAACACTTGGTGACGTGGCGAGTCCCATAAGTGCAGTTCAAGCTGGCGATGTGGCAAGCACAAGTAGTGTCCCGCTGCCACCAAGAAGAAGACAGAGACAGGCCCGTCGTGCCCATAGTGCCCTTCCTGTAGAATTTGCCTATCCTGATTGGGTCCCCACCACTTCTACAGCACCTGTACTTCCCCCATTCACTGGCCAACCCGGTATTCAGGTGGATACAGCGAACTTTACGTCACTTGATTTTTATTCGCTGTATTTCACGGAAGATCTCTATAGATCTATTGTGGACCAGACTAATTTATATGCTGGTACCTACATCGCCGCTAACCCCCAGTCTCGCCTTGCCAAACAATGGAAACCTCTCGAGGTTTCCGAATTTAAGACCTTTCTGGGCCTTACCCTCAACATGGGCATACACAAATTTCCGACATTGCGGATGTATTGGTCCACACATCCCATCGACCATATGCCCGTTTTCTCTGCTCACATGGCCAGGAAACGATACGAGGCGATCCTGCGGTTCCTGCATTTCAGTGACAATGCACTTTGTCGTCCACGTGGAGACCCTGAATTTGACCGGCTCTACAAAATTCGGCCCCTCGTAAACCATTTCAACGAACGTTTTGCAGCCTTGTTTAATCCCCAGCAGGTTGTATGCGTTGATGAGTCCCTGATTAAATTTGCTGGCCGCTTGTCTTTCAAACAGTACCTTCCCAGCAAGCGTGCCAGATACGGGGTCAAGCTCTATAAGCTCTGTGACAGGGCCACAGGCTACACATGGAGCTTTAGGGTTTACGAGGGAAAAGATAGTGAGGTAGAGCCGGAAGGATGCCCAGATTACATGGGGAGCGCTGGCAAGATTGTTTGGGACTTGGTGTCACCCTTATTCGGAAAGGGGTACCATTTGTATGTGGACAATTTTTACAGCAGCGTGCCACTTTTTAGCCACTTATTTGATCAACAGATTGGAGCATGTGGCACCGTGCGACCTAATAGCCGGGGCTTCCCCCAGCGGCTTGTAGATGCCCGTATTAGGCCGGGGGCGAGAGCCTGCTGCAGATGTAAAAATTTGCTCGCTGTGAAGTGGCGGGACAATAGGAATGTTTTCGTTCTTACCACCCTTCACGCAGACACGACAGTCCAAATTCATACGGCGACTGGTGTTGTGGAGAAACCCCTCTGTGTCCACGAATATAACCTTAATATGGGAGGGGTGGACCTCAACGACCAGTTAATGGCGCCGTATCATATTGCCCGTAAGACGAGACGCTGGTACAAAAAAGTGTCTCTACATTTATTTCAATTGGCTCTACTGAATGCTCATGTCGTATACAGAGCTTCAGGACGGAATGAATCCTTCCTTCAATTCCAGAGGGATATCATCACAGAACTCCTGTATCCAGGCGGTACTGTACCTCACCAGCCCCTACCAAATGCAGTAAGCCGACTGCATGAGAGGCATTTTTCTTATGTCCTCGAGAGTACCCCTACCCAACGAGCCCCCCAAAGAAAATGTCGTGTCTGTACCAAGCGCGGATTTAGGCGTGACACCCGTTATTTTTGTCCCAAATGTCCTGCCAATCCTGGTCTTTGTGTTGGTGAATGTTTTGAACGCTTCCACACACACGTTAATTATTAGTGTAGGGTGAAACATTTCACAGGCTAGGCTCACTTACACAGGGTCTCCCAAGATGCCATCGCATTTTGAAAGACCCAAACCTGGAACCGAAAAGTTGAAGTTACAGTTCACAGTTACAAAAAAAAGTGTTAAAAAAAAAAAAAAAAAAGTAAAAAATAAAAACACACAAAAAAATATAAAATAAAAAAAACAAAAATAGTTGTCGTTTTATTGTTCTCTCCCTCTCTATTCTCTCTCTATTGTTCTGCTCTTTTTTACTGTATTCTATTCTGCAAAGTTTTATTGTTGTTATGTTTTTTCATGCTTGCTTTTCAGGTATGTAATTTATTTTACTGTTTTCAGGTACGCCATTCAGCTGTTGCGCGGACTTATTTATCTTGACAGCAACAGCGTTTGCTCCCATGATATATAAAGCCGCGACTCCAGTGCTGTAGGAGGTGATTTCACCACCACAGTTAAAAAAAAGAGCATATATGCCGAAGCATGGGGGCAGCAGGGGCGGAGGAGCGATTTTGCTCCTAATGCCGCGTACATACGGTTGACATTCCTACGGAGGCTTTCCCGTGGAAAAGTCTGACCATGTGTACACGGCATAGAAAAGTCCGACCGTGTGTACGCGGCATAGAAAAGTCCGACCGTACGCGGCATAACTTTTTTGCGGGAGGATGCCCCCATGCTTCGGCATATATATATTTTAGGCACAGGTTGCGTTAAAAAATGTTTTATTTTTTACAGGTATTTGCTTTGCAGGTATGGTATGATCTTACTGTTATACTGGAATGTTACTTTGTTTTAATGTTAACCATCATTTGCTTAGCAGGTACGCCATTCAGTTGCAGTGCAGATTTATTTAGCGTGACAGCAACAGCGTTTGCTCCCACGATATATAAAGCCGCGACTCCAATGCTGTAGGAGGTGATTTCACCACTACAGTTCAAAAAAGAGCATATATGCCGGAGCATGGGGGCATTAGGGGCGGAGGAGCGATTTTGCTCCTAATGCCGCGTACATACGGTTGACATTCCTACGGAGGCTTTCCTGTGGAAAAGTCTGACCATGTGTACACGGCATAGAAAAGTCCGACCGTGTGTACGCGGCATAGAAAAGTCCGACCGTACGCGGCATAACTTTTTTGCGGGAGGATGCCCCCATGCTTCGGCATATATAAATGGTGCATGTATGCCCATCATTAGAAGTGGGTGGATGAAGGGAGGTATTCTAATGGTGGGCATACCCACCGATCAATCTTTTTTTTGTTCAGCCAACAGGCTGCATGAAAAAAAAAAAATTACAATACTTGTCCAACAAGAACCATCAACGTACTGGTATGTTGCTGGACTTTGAATGGTTATACCAGAATGATGCCTGCGGGTTTAGGCATCATCTTGGTATCATTCTTTTCAGCCAGCGGTCGGCTTTCATGTAAAAGCAGTCCTAGCGGCTAATTAGCCTCTAGACTGCTTTTACATTCAGTGGGAGGGAATGTCCCCCCCCACAGATATAAACGGCGCCATTGAGAATATGGGAAAGCATTTTATCACACCGATCTTGGTGTGGTCAGATGCTTTGAGGGCAGAGGAAAGATCTAGGGTCTAATAGACCCCATTTAAAAAAAAAAAAGAGTACCTGTCACTAACTATTGCTATCACAAGGGATATTTACATTCCCTGAGATAACAATAAAAATGGTAAAAAAATAAATAAATGGAAGGAACAGTTAACAAATAAAATAAAAAAAGCAAAATAAATATATAAAAAAATAAAAAAATAAAAAAAAGCATCCCTGTCCCCCCCTGCTCTTGCGCAAAGGCGAACGCAAGCGTCGGTCTGGAGTCATATGTAAACAGCAATTGCACCATGCATGTGAGGTATCACCGCGAAGGGCAGATCGAGGGCAGTCATTTTAGCAGTAGACCTACTCTGTAAATCTAATGTGGTAACCTGTAAAGGCTTTTAAAGGCTTTTAAAAATGTATGTAGTTTGTCGCCACTGCGCGTTTGTGCGCAATTTTAAAGTATGTCGTGTTTGGTATCCATGTACTCAGCCTAAGATCATAATTTTTATTTCATCAATAATTTGGGCAATATAGTGTGTTTTAGTGCTTTAAAATAAAAAAAAGTGTATTTTTTCCCCAAAAAATGCGTTTGAAAAAACGCTGCGCAAATACTGTGTGGAAATTTTTTTTGCAACACCCACCATTTTAATCTGTAGGGCCTTTGCTTTAAAAAAATATATAATGTTTGGGGGTTCAACTTTACTTTCTTGCAAAAAAATAATATGTTTTTATGTAAACAAACAGTGTCAGAAAGGGCTTTTTCTTCAAGTGGTTAGAAGAGTGGGTGATGTGTGACATAAGCTTCTAATTGTTGTGCATAAAATGCCAGGACAATTGAAAACCCCCCCAAATGACCCCATTTTGGAAAGTAGACACCCCAAGCTATTTGCTGAGAGGCATCTTAAGTCCATGGAATATTTTAGATTTTGACCCAAGTTGCGGGAAATATAAATATATATATATATATATTTTTTTTTTTGCGCAAAGTTGTCACTAAATGATATATTGCTCAAACATGCCATGGGCATATGTGGAATTACACCCCAAAATGCATTCTGCTGCTTCTCCTGAGTACGGGGATACCACATGTGTGAGACTTTTTGGGAGCCTAGCCGCGTACGGGACCCCAAAAACCAATCACCGCCTTCAGGCTTTCTAAGGGTGTAAATTTTTGATTTCACTCCTCACTACCTATCACAGTTTCGAAGGCCATAAAATGCCAAAATAGCACAAAAAAACCCCAAATGACCCCATTTTGGAAAGAAGACACCCCAAGGAAACTGCTGAGAGGCATGTTGAGTCCATTGATTTTTTTTTTTTGTCCAAAGTGATTGAATAATGAGAAAAAAAAAAATTGTCACTAAATGATATATTGCTCACACATGCCATGGTTATATGTGGAGTTGCACCCTAAAATACATTCTGCTGCTTCTCCTGAGTACGGGGATACCACATGTTTGGGACTTTTTGGGAGCCTAGCCGCGTACGGGACCCCGAAAACCAAGCACCGCCTTCAGCATTTCTAAGGGCGCAAATTTTTGATTTCACTCCTCACTACCTATCACAGTTTCGAAGGCCATAAAATGCCAAAATAGCACAAAAACCCCCCAAATGACCCCATTTTGGAAAGTAGACACCCCAAGCTATTTGCTGAGAGGCATGTTGAGTCCATGGAATATTTAATTTTTTTGCCCCAAGTGATTGAATCATGACCAAAAAAAATTTAAATAAAAAAATGTACAAAACATTATCACTAAATGATATATTTCTCACACATGCCATGGTTATATGTGGAATTGCACCCCAAAATACATTCTGCTGCTTCTCCTGAGTACGGGGATACCACATGTGTGGGACTTTTTGGGAGCCTAGCCGCGTATGAGACCCCGAAAACCAAGCACCGCCTTCAAGATTTCTAAGGACATAAATTTTTGATTTCACTCACACAAATCTTGAAGGCAGTGCTTGGTTTTCGGGGCCCCGTACGCGGCTAGGCTCCCAAAAAGTCCCACACATGTGGTATCCCCGTACTCAGGAGAAGCAGCAGAATGTATTTTGGGGTGCAATTCCACATATAACCGTGGCATGTGTGAGAAATATATCATTTAGTGACAACGTTTTGTAATTTTTTTTTTTTGGTCATTATTCAGTGACTTGGGGCAAAAAAATTAAATATTCCATGGACTCAACATCCCTCTCAGCAAATAGCTTGGGGTGTCTACTTTCCAAAATGGGGTCATTTGGGGGGTTTTTGTGCTGTTTTGGCATTTTATTGCCTTCGAAACTGTGATAGGTAGTGAGGAGTGAAATCAAAAATTTATGCCCTTAGAAATCCTGAAGGCGGTGATTGGTTTTCGGGGTCCCGTACGCGGCTAGGCTCCCAAAAAGTCCCACACATG
Source organism: Rana temporaria (assembly GCF_905171775.1). Taxonomy (NCBI): domain Eukaryota; kingdom Metazoa; phylum Chordata; class Amphibia; order Anura; family Ranidae; genus Rana; species Rana temporaria. The sequence continues at coordinate 356,928,241 of NC_053492.1, forward strand.
TGGTATCCCCGTACTCAGGAGAAGCAGCAGAATGTATTTTGGGGTGCAATTCCACATATAACCGTGGCATGTGTGAGAAATATATCATTTAGTGACAACGTTTTGTAATTTTTTTTTTTTGGTCATTATTCAGTGACTTGGGGCAAAAAAATTAAATATTCCATGGACTCAACATCCCTCTCAGCAAATAGCTTGGGGTGTCTACTTTCCAAAATGGGGTCATTTGGGGGGGTTTTGTGCTGTTTTGGCATTTTATTGCCTTCGAAACTTTGATAGGTAGTGAGGAGTGAAATCAAAAATTTATGCCCTTAGAAATCCTGAAGGCGGTGATTGGTTTTCGGGGTCCCGTACGCGGCTAGGCTCCCAAAAAGTCCCACACATGTGGTATCCCCATACTCAGGAGAAGCAGCAGAATGTATTTTTGGGTGCAATTCCACATATGCCCATGGCATATGTCAGAAATATATCATTTAGTGACAATGTTTTGTACAATTTTTTTTTTTGGTCATTATTCAATCACTTGGGGCCATAAAATTAAATATTCCATGGACTCAACATGCCTCTCAGCAAATAGCTTGGGGTGTCTTCTTTCCAAAATGGGGTCATTTGGGGGGGTTGTGTGACATCTTGGCATTTTATGGCCTTCAAAACTGTGATAGGTAGTGATAGGTAGTGAGGAGTGAAATCAAAAATGTATGCCCTTAGAAATCTTGAAGGCGGTGCTTTGTTTTCGGGGCCCCGTATGCGGCTAGGCTCACAAAAAGTCCCACATATGTGGTATCCCCGTACTCGGGAGAAGCAGCAGAATGCCACATATAACTATGGCATGTGTGAGCAATATATCATTTAGTGACAACTTTGTGCAAAAAAAAATCAGTTTGTCATATTCCCGCAACTTGTGTCAAAATATAAAATATTCCATGGACTCGACATGCCTCTCAGCAAATAGCTTAGGGTGTCTACTTTCCAAAATGGGGTCATTTGGTTTTTTTTTTTGCTATTTTGGCATTTTATGGCCTTCGAAACCTTGATAGGTAGTGAGGAGTGAAATCAAAAATTTGTGCCCTTAGAAATGCTGAAGGCGGTGCTTGGGTTTTGGGGCCCCGTATGCGGCTAGGCTCCCAAAAAGTCCCACACATGTGGTATCCCCGTACTCAGGAGAAGCAGCAGAATGTATTTTGGGGTGCAATTCCACATATAACCATGGCATGTGTGAGAAATATATCATTTAGTGACAACTTTTTGTAAACATTTTTTTTTTTTTTTTTTTTCGTCATTATTCAATCACTTGGGACAAAAAAATTAAATATTCAATGGACTCAACATGCCTCTCAGCAGTTTCCTTGGGGTGTCTACTTTCCAAAATGGGGTCATTTGGGGGGGTTTTGTACTGCCCTGCCATTTTAGCACCTCAAGAAATGAGATAGGCAGTCATAAAATAAAAGCTGTGTAAATTCCAGAAAATGTACCCTAGTTTGTAGACGCTATAACTTTTGCGAAAACCAATAAATATACGCTTATTGCGTTTTTTTTTACTAAAGACATGTGGCTGAATACATTTTGGCCTAAATGTTTGACTAAAATTTAGTTTATTCGATTTTTTTTACTTTTTGTTATAAGAAAAATCATTTTTTTTCAAAATTTACGGTCTTTTTGCGTTTATATCGCAAAAAATAAAAATCGCAGAGGCGATCAAATACCATCAAAATAAAGCTCTATTTGTGGGAAGAAAAGGACGCAAGTTTCGTTTCGGTACAACATTGCATGACCGCGCAATTACCAGTTAAAGCAGCGCATTGCCAAATTGTAAAAACACCTTGGGTCTTTAGACAGCGTATTGGTCCGGTCCTTAAGTGGTTAAATACCTTTGTCTGCCTGTAAAGTGGTGCATCTGTACTGTGTATAGAAGCTGCTGCAGCAATAATGACATTAAGTCCCCATTCACATCTAGGCGTTTTGTCACCTGTAGTGCGACGCCGCTGCCGCCAGAGGGATGAAAAGACATTGCCCTCTATGGAGATGGTTCACATCTCCACGCCGAACGCCTGCCGCCTGCCGCCTGTCGCCTGCTTTCAGCGTTCGGGAACCATTTCCATAGAGGGGCACATCTAGGGGCACATCTAGGCGGACAATCGCGGCGTTTTGTCGCCGCAAATCGCGGTACAAAACGCCGCTATTTGCCGCCGCAATTTGCGGGACAAAATGCCACGAATTTGTCTGCCTAGATGTGAATGGAGCCTAATAAAGCCAAAAAAATTACATTTTCCCTGCCAGCTCTCTTTTTTTTGTAAGCAACGGGCTGGGGAGCCAGTCTGTATAATGAGGACACAATGTAGTGCACTGGAGACAAGATTAGAGATTTTTTGGATCAATTCTGGTGTCCCTTTCGCAGACTTTGGATAGAAGTAAGGTGTGCGGAGAAATGGGTCTTTGGGTGTCGGTGGCGCCCTCACATCGTAACCCTATAGAGGTACTCTTTATAAAAACGCAAGAATTGGCCTTGCTGTCAAAAATTTTAATGATGTGCACTTGTCAATCAGGTGCGGAAAAATTGCACCGCAATATACTGTGGTAAAGAGAAAGAGAGAGAAAACAAAAAAGGGGGAAAGGGGGTGGGAGTGCCAAGAGAGGCTGGTGTTCCAATAGGGGTCTGACCATCCATCGGGGACCAGGGGAACTGGACACTGAGAGGCTGGATGTTGGTCGCCTGTCAGTCGGTTCCCTAATTTAAAATTACCTAAAGGAGATCCAGGTGTTGAGTCTAGTCAAGAGGACTCTGGACTACTATTTTCTGCAACCATTGGGAGGGTCTGTGGCAGAGACTTAACCCCAAGTTTGTGAGAGAGGCCTGTCCAGGTTCGCTATACTCATTCCGGCTGGAGTGGCGAAGTGAAAGTTTGTCGTTGGAAGCAGGACTGCTTCCCTATACATACACCTGAGGACGCACATTGGTGGGAAATGCGTAGGGTGGAGCTGTCAAAGTGACATCATGCCGCGATTTGACGTGACAAAACTTGTCGTTTTTTCAGCCTACAATACGCCGGAGGGGTGATTAACCTTGTCGGCTATGACAAGCCCGCGCAAGCTTGTGAATCAGTGGTAGTATGCAATTTGCATACTACACGTTGATACACAATGGGAGATCCCCCTAGCGGCCCCCGCAAGAATGCAGCCTAAAATCTGCGAGGCATAAGAGCCTTATGCCGCGCAGATTTTAGCCTGCAGTCGGTGTAACGAGGTTCCTGAATCAGGAGCACACGTTACACCGGAGCAAGTAAGCACTTGCGCTGCGTAACCTATGGTTTGCGCGGGTGCAAGTGCTTCTTGAATCTGGGCCAGTGTCTCTATCTCAGTGCTGGTGTCAGTGTCTATCTCTGTGCTGGTGTCAGTACCTTGGTGCTGGTGTCAGTCACTCTATCTCTGTGCTGGTGTCAGTTTCTCTATCTCTTTGCTGGTGTCAGTTTCTCTATCTCTGTGCTGGTGTCAGTGTCCCTATCTAGTGCTGGTGTCAGTGTCCCTATCTAGTGCTGGTGTCAGTGTCCCTATCTAGTGCTGGTGCCAGTGTCCCTATCTAGTGCTGGTGTCAGTGTCCCTATCTAGTGCTGGTGTCAGTGTCCCTATCTAGTGCTGGTGTCAGTGTCCCTATCTAGTGCTGGTGTCAGTGTCCCTATCTAGTGCTGGTGTCAGTGTCCCTATCTAGTGCTGGTGTCAGTGTCTCGAACTCAGTGCTGGTGTCAGTGTCTCGAACTCAGTGCTGGTGTCAGTGTCTCTATCTCGATGCTGGTGTCAGTGCTCTCTATCTCAGTGCTGGTGTCAGTCCCTCTATCTTGGTACTGGTGTCTGAGCTCTCTATCTTGGTACTGGTGTCTGAGCTCTCTATCTTGGTGCTGGTGTCAGTGTCTCTAACTCAGTGCTGGTGTCAGTGTCTCTATCTAGGTGCTGGTGTCAGTGTCTCTATCTCGGTGCTGGTGTCAGCGCTCTCTATCTCGATGGTGGTGTCAGTGTCTCGAACTCAGTGCTGGTGTCAGTATCTCTATCTCGATGCTGGTGTCAGAGCTCTCTATCTTGGTACTGGTGTCAGAGCTCTCTATCTTGGTGCTGGTGTCAGTGTCTCTATCTAGGTGCTGGTGTCAGTGTCTCTATCTAGGTGTTGGTGTCAGTGTCTCTATCTAGGTGCTGGTGTCAGTGTCTCTATCTAGGTGCTGGTGTCAGTGTCTCTATCTCGGTGCTGGTGTCAGCGCTCTCTATCTCGATGGTGGTGTCAGTGTCTCGAACTCAGTGCTGGTGTCAGTATCTCTATCTCGGTGCTGGTGTCAGAGCTCTCTATCTTGGTACTGGTGTCAGAGCTCTCTATCTTGGTGCTGGTGTCAGTGTCTCTATCTAGGTGCTGGTGTCAGTGTCTCTATCTAGGTGTTGGTGTCAGTGTCTCTATCTAGGTGCTGGTGTCAGTGTCTCTGTCTAGGTGCTGGTGTCAGCGCTCTCTATCTCGATGCTGGTGTCAGTGTCTCTAAGGCCCCATACACACGGGAGGATTTATCCGCGGATACGGTCCAGCGGACCGTTTCCGTGGATAAATCCTCTCGAGGATTTCGGCGGATTTTCATGCGATGGAGTGTACACACCATCGCATTGAAATCCGCGCCGAAATCCTCTGGCGATGACGTGTCGCGCCGTCGCCGCGATTATGACGCGGCGACGTGTGCGAAGGCTGTCATATAAGGAATTCCACGCATGCGTCAAATCATTACGACGCATGCGGGGGATCCCTTTGGACGGATGGATCCGGTGAGTCTGTACAGACCAGCGGATCCATCCGTTGGGATGGACTCCAGCAGATGGATATGTTCTGCATGTCAGCAAATATTCGATCTGCTGGAATCCATCCCAGGGGAGATATATCCGCGGAAAAAGATCCGCTGGCGTGTACACACCATAGGATCTATCCGCTGAAACCCATTTGCTGGGATTTATCTGCGGATGGATTCTATGGTGTGTACGGGGCCTAACTCAGTGCTGCAGTGCTGGTGTCAGGGGGCCAGATCCTCAAAAGAGATACGCAGGCGGATCTGCTGTTCCGCCTGCGTATCCCTGTTTCTATCTTTGGAACTGATCCACAGAATCAGTTTCCAAGAGATGGACAGAAGATCCGACATGTGTAAGGGACTTACACTGCCGGATCTTAGGATGCAGTACCGCATCCGCCGCTGGGGGCATTTCGAGTCGAAATGCCGCCTCGGGTATGCAAATTAGCACTTACAGAGATCCACGAAGCTTTTCAGCTTCGTTTTTTCTCCGTAAGTATTAGTTTGCAGTCGTAAAATTAGGGCTGCTTTTACAAAGTGTAAAGTTAGTACACCTTGTAAAAGCAGACCCTTCTTTCCAGCGACACTGTCTTTTTTTTTTTTTTTTTCGCCGCAACTCGTTTTTTTTCCAGACGCAACTTTTTTTGACCCGCCGCGATTCACAAAGCTTGGCGTAACGTAATTTCGCGCTATGCACGTTGGGAAAATGACGTCACGAGCATGCGCAGTACGTCCGGCGCGGGAGCGCGCCTAATTTAAATGGGACTCGCCCCATTTGAATTGGGAACGCCTTACGCCGGCCGGATTTAAGTTACACAGCCGAAAATTTCTAGGTAAGTGCTTTGTGGATCGGGCACTTAGGTAGAAATTTTTAGCCAGTGTAACTTAAATGGGAATATTTAAGTTACGGCGGCTGGCTGTGGATCTGGCCCTATGTCTCTAAGCCGATGTTTGAGTCGAACGTAAGCCTGTTCGTCGAATATCGAACAATTTGGGGTGTTCGCGGCAAATTCGCAATATCCTTTAAAATCTATAGGAGAAATCAAAAGTGCTAATTTTAAAGGTTAATATGCAAGTTATTGTAATAAAAAGTGTTTGGGGACCTGGGTCCTGCCCCAGGGGACATGTATCAATGCACATTTTTTAAAACGCAGTTTTTTTGGGAGCAGCGATTTTAATAATGCTTAAAGTGAAACAATAAAAGTTAAATATTCCTTAAAATTTCGTACCTGGGGGGTGTCTATAGTATGCCTGTAAACAGTCCCTGCACAAAATGTCATTTCTAAAGGAAAAAAGTCATTTAAAACTACTGACGGCTATAATGAATTGTCAGGTCCTGGCAATACAGATAAAAGTCATTGAAAAAAATGGCGTGGGGTTCCCCCCAAAAATCCATACCAGACCCTTATCCGAGCACGCAACCTGGCAGGCTGCAGGAAAAGAGGGGGGACGATAGAGCCCCCGCCCTCCTGAACCATACCAGGCCACATGCCCTCAACATGGGGAGGATGTCCCCATGTCGGTGGGGACAAGGGCCTCATCCCTACAACCCTTGTCCGGTGGTTGTGGGGGTCTGCGGGCGGGGGGCTTATCGGAATCAACGGGGACCCCCAGATCGCGGCCCCCCTATGTGAATTGGTAGCGGGGTACATTGTACCCCTACTATTTCACCCAAAGAAGTGACAAAAATGGTAAAAAAACACACACACACACACACACACAGCTTAGGAGTCCTTTATCAAAAAATAATAAAAAATCCAGCGATGTAATCCTTCCACGACCTGACATACACTCCGCCACGATCGATTCCGCCTTCATGGGAGACGCCCGCCGAATGACGCGAGACCCGCCGTGACAGCTCCTAAACAGCCAAAGGCGGGGCCGCCCATGACATTCACGGGTGACCTCGCCTGTTAATTGACATCTGCGTATAAATAAAAAAAAGTGTCATTATGTGCACGAAGATCATTATAGAGGACCCAAAATTTACCCCTATCTTCACGATTGGCAATGATGGGATGTACCCAATATCGACGTCTTCTCTGCCTCCGCTTCTCCTCCTCTTCTTCCTCATGCACTGCTACTGCTGCAGCAGCAATGACCACTGCGGTGGCAATATATTGAGTAGCAAACATTTTCTGTCACAACACACCACACAACAACAAGGAAGCAAACAGGAACTGGAAACAACTAGGGCAATAAAAGAAATTGCCTCACACCATGTATGTTTTCATTGGTTAATGCCAAAGTTGTGGCAAAGTCGAAGTTGTACTGATCCCAAATCGTGGTAAAATCGCAGCCACAAAATCACTGCAAAATCGCTGTAAAGTCGGATGGTAAGGACAAGGGGCCAAATCCACAGCCAGCGGCGCAAATTAAGTTACTCAAAACTTATGTCCTTTAAGTTACGGCGCCCTAAGTTGGTGTCGTAAGTGCCGTATCCACAGCGCATTTGCGCACAAAATTGCGCCAGCGTAACTTAAATTCCGAGGCGTAAGGCGGGGTTATTGCAAGTGGGAAGGAAGTGGGCGTGCTTCATTGTAATGAGCCATGACCCCATGCAAATGAAGGGCCGGCCGTACTGCGCATGCGCGCACGAATCTGCTGCTCACTGCGCATGTGCAGAACTTTGCTCGGCGCAATCAGTGAGATAGGTAAAAGGCCAAGCGTACTTAGTTTGAGGATCGCCCTGTGTATAAAAAGCCCCAGTCAAACACACTTCCCTTGCAAAAGTATATCCCAGTGTTTCCCTTCCATGAGCAATTTGCTTCTGCTCTTAACGTTTGTTGGTGTGTTGTTAAGTTGTGTTTGTGAGAAAAGTGTTTGAGGAGTTGGAGAGTCTAGTTGGTGTTTGTTTTTGATAAGTGTATTTTTTTAATTTGTTTGTTATTGTTTTTGCTGATTTTTTTTTGTGCTTGTATTTTGTTTGTTTTTTGTTTGTGTTTTATTTAGAATTTATAGTAGCTGTCTGCTTGTGTGTTTAGATTTTTGTCTGTTTTTTGGGTGTATATTTATGTCTGTTTGTTGGGTGTATATTTTTGTCTGTTTGTTGGGTGTATATTTTTGTCTGTTTTTTGGGTGTATATTTTTGTCTGTTTTTTGGGTGTGTATTGGTGATTGTTTTTTGGGTGAGTTTCTTGGTGCTGAGTGGTGTCTGTGATGGCCCCCAAGCGCAGGAAGCTTAATTTCACCCTGGGAGAGAAGCGAATTCTTGCTCGGGGCATCGTGCGATATGGGCGATATCTGCATGGCCCTGAGAGCCAGAACACCACCCCGGCCAGGAGGAAGGAGCTCCTTAAACGGATAACGGATCAGGTCAATGCGGCGGGGGGGGGGGGGGAGACCAGGACCCCCGCTGGCATACAGAAAAAGATTAAAGACCTTAGGAGCGTCGTCCGCAATAAGATGGCAAAGATGGACGCCCATACCAGGGGGACTGGAGGAGGGGGACCCTGCCCAGTCAGGCTGACGGAGGAGGAATGGGCAGTGGCCCAGTGTTTCCACCCACAGCAGGTGGTGGGCCTGCCTGGCTATCAGTCAGATGTTCCTGTGAGGACAGGTAAGTTTTTGTTTTTTCTCTCTGGTGATTAGCATGTGTGGGTGGGGGAAGGGAAGATGTGCCAAGTGTGTGGATCCTCAAACCTGTGATTGTTTTGTGTCCTCCACAGATGGCCAGGAGGTTGCAGGCCCATCAGGCCAGGAGGTTGTTGGCCCATCAGGCCAGGCTGCTGCACCACCCCCAAGATAGGCTGCTGATGACTCCCAAGAAGGGCAGGATTCCCCAGGGGAGGGGAGTGGCCAAACCTCCCCTCATGAGGAGGTTGAGGGGGAGGAGGAAGAAAATATTCAGATTGGCCGGGAAGTCCTGTTGGCCTCTGAATTGATGACCTTTGAGTCTTCCCCTGAGGCTACCCCAGAGGCTGGCACCAGTCAGGCCACCATCAGGGGTAGCCCCTCCCACTTCTCCCCCAACAGGCCTCCACCCACAAGGGTCACTCTATCCCCTCCTCCCAGGCCACAAGCCTCAGGGGCAGGCAGGATGGCGACCCAGGACACCATGGAGGTGGCCGAGCGTCTGCCGGTCAGTCTGCTGAGGGACAATGCCCGGCAGACCCGCACTCTGGCTAAAATGCTCCAAAAAATGACCCAGATGGAGCACAGCCTGGGTGTAATGATGGAGGCAGTCTGTGATGTGGCCACCAACTCAGTGGCGGTCATTACATGCATGAACGACCTACAGACCGCCACAACAGGCGTGGCCCGGGAGGTGACTGCCCTGACCCAGGCTGTGCAGGACAATACTAGGTCTGGCCAGGCCAATGCGGCTGCCCTCACTGCCTGTCTCAGTAAAATTGCAGTGGCCTTGGAGGGCAGGCCAGCAGGGGAGGCTCCTCCTTCCCCTGCTCACCCCTCCAGGAGGCTCCTCCTTCCCCTCCCCCCCAGGAGGCTCCTCCTTCCCCAGCTCACACCCCCCCAATGGACATCCTCCGCGAGGGCGTGGCCGTGCCCGTGCCCGTGCCCGTGCCCGTGGCCGTGCCCATGGCCAGCCAAGGCGTAGCAATCGCCGCCGATAATTAATTAGCAGGGATACTTTTTTTTTTTTTATGTTATTTTTTTTTTATTATTATTTCATTTGGTATTCTGTACTTATGATTTGATTTATGTGTGTGAATGATGTGTGAATGTGGGGGGTGGCATTCCTGATAAAATAAGGGTGTCACCCTCAGTTTTGGTGGAGTAGGGATCCCCAGGACCAGGGAGAAGTGATCCCAGGTTCCTGAATGGTGTATGAATGCACAGTGACATAATTGGAGCTGTGGCGTGGCGTTGCTGCTCCCAAGTACCAAAGGGGGGGGGACTTGGATCTAATCCAATTCGATGTGCATGTGATGTGTCTGTGCTAGGGACCACAGTGGTGTGCATTCATGCATTCTCATTGTGACATCATTAATGTGCGTTTACTCTGCAAATTTGCATTCTGCGAGGCGTCTCCTGACTGCTGTTCCCTCAGAAGAGGGGGTACCCTGGGTTACTAAAGTCACTATTATAGATAGGGGCATGGATGCCCCTGGCATGGTGGCATACAGATTGTAGTCCAGCAAGTGTGTGTGGTCAGCTCTTCCTTCATGGTATTGCTTTAGCTGACCTTTACATGGCATGTGTAAAATTAGGGCTGCTTTTATAAAGTGTAAAATTGCTCCGGGAAACTAACAGAAGCGCACAGGTCGTAATCTACGCCGCACACACTTAATTTTGTGGATCGCCCTATCTCCCTCATTTGCATCTTTGCCTATCAAATACAGCGGCGTGTCTAGCGTAATTTGCGCACAAAGAAGCGCCGGTGTAATTATTTTAGGTAGGACGGAAATACCGGAATTTCATGCGTATCTCGTTTTGAGGATCAGGCGCAAAGATACGCGCCGTGTAAAATTAGAAATCTCGAGTTAAGTCGGCGCATCTGCTTTGTGGATTTGGCCCAAGGATCCTACTTTAGTCCAAATTCAATGATATTCAATGGGCTGAAGTAGGATCAAAGTCGGACCAAAGTAATACAGGGAGCATTTTCAAAGTCGAACCGACTTGTGTCGGACCAGTTAAGACGGCTCTCATAGGGAAACATTGATTTTCACACGTCATGCTAAGCTCCCAATGTCGGAGCATTTGTCGGACCAGTGTGAACCCAGCCTAATCTGACTTTCATCCTACTTTGCTCTGTGACATTAGTCCTACATCTGTCCTACATCGGTCCTACATCCATCCGACTTTCATGAACAGGATACTACTTTGATCTGACTTTGTGATAGTCTGACTTGTTCTTTGACCAATCAAAATAATCCCAGTGTGAGATAAATTCATTTTACTGCTTCTGTAATCACATGTCGGATGTCAAAAGTCAGATGGTTAGGACAAGGCTCCTACTTTGGTCCAACTTCAATGATATTCAATGGGCTGAAGTAGGATCAAAGTCGGACCAAAGTAGTACAGGGAGCATTTTCAAAGTCGGTCCGACTTTTGTGTCGGACCAGTTAAGACGGCTCCCATAGGGAAACATTGATTTTAACACGTCATGCGACATGAGCTCCCAATGTCGGAGCGTTTGTCGGACCAGTGTGAACCCGGCCTCAAGGAGTGCTGAAAATAATTATTCCACTAAACAATCATTCTTTATGTAAAAATTGTTTCTTGAATAGCTACAAACTACATTAATTGTTTGCAACATTTGTTCTGCTAGGTATATGTGTGTACTTTGTTCATTACTTTGTATATTTAACAGATATTGTGTGTTCTTGTGAATCGGTTGTTGGAACGGAACAAACAGTACTCAAGTTCATCAACTGGTTGTTGATGATGGGTTCTCTGCTCTGCCACAAAGTTGCTTTGTCCCCACTGACACACCTGGTTATAAAGAGAAAGCCCCTCACACCTGTGTAACTTAAAGTGGTTGTAAAGGCAGAATTTTTTTTATCTTAATAAATTCTATGCATTAAGATAAAACGCCTTCTGTATGCAGCAGCCCCCTTCAGTCCTCCAGTACTTACCTGAGCCCCATCTCGATCCAGCGATGTTGAATGAGAGACTCGGCTGTCTGGGTCTCCCCTCTTTATTGGCTGAGACAGCAGCAGGGCCAAGGCTCCATGTCATAATGGACACAGGGAGCTGTGGCTCGGCTCAGGTGCCCCCATAGTAAGCTGCTTGCTGTGGGGACACTGAACAGGAGGGAGGGGTCGGGAGCACTGAAGAGGGACCCAAGAAGAGGATCTGGGTTGCTTTGTGCAAAACCATTACACAGGGCAGGAAAGTATATCATGTTTGTTATTTTTTAAGAATAAAAAAAAAAATTGAGATTTTAGTATCACTTTAAGTGTTAGTATGCTACCAGTACCACTGTATAATACTGCGCTGGAAATAGGCCAAACAGTTGATGGTGAGTTAAATGTGGATGTATTAAAGCAATGCAGTAAACAATGCATAAATTATTGAACAGGCAATTAAAAACAGATTTCAAAAAGCTGTACTACATAAATGGGCACTGATCCATAAGCTGGCAGTCCAATTGAACAGTAAATGAAAATGTAAACCCGCATTTTTTTATTTATTTTTTGCTGTCACAATGTAGAATATAAGATTTCCTATCATCTGTGCCCAGTCTTGTCACAAAGAGTTAATCCAGCTCTGAGCAATCCTCTTTTCTTTTTTCAGTGAGATAAACGGACAAACAGGAGAAAACGTTTGTCCATTCTTCCCCCTTGCTGTGAATGACAAGTTCTTTACATATCTCATGCACTAGCTTGAGATAGGCATTCTTTTTTTAAATTCCCACCCTCATTCGTTTTCTGAAGTCATGTGGTTGCTTTTCTAGATTTTGACTGGATGTTAGTGATGGTGGGTGGGGAGTCTACTGACATCACAACTCCACACACCGAGCTCCAGACAACAGATCCACCCACAGAATCTGCAGTTTTTCAGTTCTTATAACAGACAGAGGGGAGACATTTGACAGGTAAGGATACATGCAGAAGGCATGTATATCCTTATAGATCAGCACTATGGCAGTAGTTTAGAAAGGATGAGAGTGGGTTTACATCCACTTTAAACCAAACTATAACTGGTGCAAAACAAGTTAAAATATAGGCATGAACTAACCTCAGTAAAGTAAAGGTACTCCTGTGCACTTGCAGCCCCAAAGGCAGATGGACGTTTGCGTTCCTGCTAAAGGGGTACCATTGGATGTGGTTGCAAAGTATCTGGCACTTAATCATCAGTGTTGATTGGCTTTCGATGGGGCATTTCTGTGGGTGAAGCACAAGTAGCTGTCCCTTTATAATTGTACAGATAGCCAGTGGACTGCTAAACGAGGGAGCAGTCTCTATTGGGTAAACTGTGTTATTTGTTGAGATAAGCACAGATGGTTTAGTTCAAACCCTCCTGGTACACAGGGATCTGGCCCAGATCACTTGGTAGTCTGCTGTCCTCTGAAGTCAGGTCCTGACAGCTCAGTCTCTTAGCAGATCCGGTCCTCAATGACTTGCCTTTGGTCACTCAGTACACAGGACTTGGGTCCCTCTGGCCCCTGTGCGGATGGGTTACACTTGCTCAGTCCTCAGGCCATGTCTCCCTGGTGCAGCTGTGGCAGGTTCAGCACAGGTCTGCTCACCTTCCCTTCTTATCGCAAAAGACCCCACTGTACTTCGATTTGCCCTGGAAAACTTTTTCCTCTACTCCTCTGAAGTGCAGAGGATCCTGTGTAGAGAAGTCCACAGTCAATTAGCTTCCCTTGACTTGTATTGTGTGGTGCTTCTTTAAGCTCAACAGTTCCTATGATCCCTGGTGTCTGCAAGGAAATTCCTCCTTCCCCTAATTGGCTCTCCAAAGCTGCAAGATGGGGGGGGGGGGGGTGTTGAAGAAGCGAGCGGGTTAATTTCACACAGAGCCCACTTTAGCATCAGCTATCAGGGAAGCAAGGGGTGAGAGGAAAAGCCTGCATCTTGTAGACACACATCCTCTCTCATCCTTTGCCAGTGGTATGTGTTAGTGCTCTTGTAGTAGTTGCCCCTCCTTTGGTGATGAAGTTGGTGGGGTCAATGCCCCTTTAAATGCCAGTTGTGGGTGGGGTACAGTGGAGTTGGGGTACAGGAGCAGCATACCCCTGACCAGTAAAGATGTAGTGCTTAACTACCAGGGTGAACACATTGGGGAAACCTTGCCACCCCTGACCTTCATCTAACAGGTCCTGTGGCTAGATTTGGAATGGCCTCTGGGCCCAGGTGAGGATTACCCCATGTGTGTGTGGAGGGAACACCCAACTGTGAACTATCTGCAAAAGGGAATACAAAATCTGGGAACGTGGCTGAATTGGTACACTATGATAGTATTAAGTGTTGTAGCACTACCCCGTAGGAGCTGCTGGATACAGTATCTTGATTCCCCTTATTCCTGCACAGCCAGGCAATATGAATTTCCAACTTACTCCTGGACACAAGTAATCAGTCCATTTGCTTGTTTTTGTTGTTTTATTGGGGAAAACAACTTGGATAGGGATTATGGGATGCCTAATTTGACGAACAGCAGATGAGAACAAAGGGGGTAATCCACAAAGATCCGGCGTAGCGTAAATTTTACCATTTAAGTTACACTGCCTTAAAATTTCTACCTAAGTGCCCGATCCACAAAGCACTTACCTAGAAATTTTTGGCTGTGTAACTTAAATTCCGCCGGCGCAAGGCGTTCCTCTTTTCATGGGGGCGATTCCCATTTAAATTAGGCGCGCTCCCACGCCCGCCGTACTGCGCATGCTCGTGACGTCATTTTCCCGACGTGCATAGCGCGAAATTACGTTACGCCGAGCTTTGTGGATTGCGACGGGTCAATAAAGTTGCGTCGGGGAAAAAAAAAGATACGGCGAAAAAAAAAAATTCAAAACAAAAAAAAAAAACGCGTCGCTGGACAGAAAGGTCTGTTTTTACAAGGTGTAAACAGTTTACACTTTGTAAAAGCAGCCCTAATTTTGCGTTTGCACACTAAAACTTACGGAGAAAAAACGAAGCGTAAAAGCTTTGTGGATCTCCGTAAGTGATAATTTGCATACCCGAGGCGGCATTTCGACACGAAATGCCCCCAGCGGCGGATGCGGTACTGCATCCTAAGATCCGGCAGTGTAAGTCCCTTACACATGTCGGATCTTCTGCCTAACTATGGAAAACTGATTCTGTGGATCAGTTCCATAGTTAGAAACAGGGATACGACGGCGTAACAGCAGTTTCGCCGGCGTATCCCTTTTGAGGATCTGGCCCAAACTTCCTTCTCTATGTCCAAAAATGAAGAGCTCTCAATGTACAAAAATTAAGATCCTGGACTGTACTCCCTCTGGTATAAATGCAGTCTGTATGGATCAGTGACAAGATCCTTTACGGACCAGGCTCTCTCAGTCCCCTTTGGTAAAATAGCACAAAGTTGCAAACTGTATGTAGAGGTATCCTGTCTCCTCTGTAGAACTTCACCCACTCTGAGGCTTGCAGATACTACCAGCCCACCTGGCTGCTCAGAAGAAATCCCAGGGACAAGGGATCAGGATTTAACACAATGCTTTCCTTGGAAAGTATGCTACATCTGGCAGTCTTTACCCTTGGTGTGCTGAGATACTCACACTGTCCTTTGCTCCCCGCTGCACTGGGCAAGACTCCTGTTCAGGCCTCTAACTGATCAGATCTTTTAATGCCAGCCCAGATGTTTAAAAGGTAATGGAGACTCCTTTCACACTGGGTTGCTTTGCAGGCACTATAATGCTAAAAATAGCGCCTGCAAACCGACCTGAAACAGCCGCTGCTGTCTCTCCGGCATGAAAGCCCTGAGGGCTTTCACACTGGAGTGGTGTGCTAGCAGGGCGGTAAACAAGTCCTGCTAGCACCATCTTTGGAGCGGCGAAGGAGTGGTGTGTATACACACCGCTCCTCCACCGCTCCTGCCTATTGAAATCAATGGGGCACCGCGGCTATACCGCCTCTGCAGAGGAGCTTTGCGGTAGTTTTTAACCCTTTCTCGGCAGCTAGCTGAGGGTAAAGGTGATGGACTGGCCAAGCATGACTCCAGACCTAAACCCTATTGAGCATCTGTTGGGCATCCTTAAACGGAAGGTGAAAGAGTGCAAGGTCTCTAACATCCATCAGCTCTGTGATATCATCATGGAGGAGTGGAAGAGGACTCCAGTGGCAACCTGTGAAGCTCTGGTGAACTCCGTGCCCCAGAGTTTTAAGACAGTGCTTGAAAATAATGGTGGCCAAACACATCTTTTACAATTTAGGCCCAATTTGGACATTTTCACCTAGGGGTGTACTCACTTTTGTTGCCAGTTGTTTAGACATTAATGGCTGTGTGTTGAGTTTTTTTGAGGGGACAGAAAATTTACACTGTTATACAAGCTGTACACTCAGTACTTTTGTAGCAAAGTGTCATTTCATCAGTGTGACAAACTTTTACCCTTAATCTCCATAGGCACCGTTTAAAAAATTATACAGGTTGCATGATTTGACTTGCAGAGGATGTCTAGGGCTAGAATTATTGCTCTCGCTCTAACGATCGGTGAAACCTCACATGTGTGGTTTGACAACGTTTGTCATATGCAGGCGCTACTCACGTATGCGTTCGCTTCTGCACGCAAGCTTGTTGGGACGGGGCGCATTAACATTTAAAAAAAATATATTATTTATTTTACTTTTTTATTTTAAATTTGTACACGGTTCTTTTAAAAAAAAGGTGTCACTTTTATTCCTATTGCAAGGAATGTAAACATCCCTTGTAATAGAAAAAAAAAGCATGACAAGACCTCTTAAATATGAGATCTTGGGTCAAAAAGACCTCAGATCTCATATTTACACTAAAATGCAATATAAAAAAAAATATTGTTTGAAATAATAAAAAAAATACATTGAATACAAACTAAAACTCGCACTTAGTGGAATAAATGTGAACTAAAATAAACAAACAAATAGAAGACCGCAGCAGCTGTTGGAAAGGTGTAAAAACCTTAATGAATGAAATATATAAATGATAACAACGCTAGCGGAAAAGGATGCTAACATATAACAGAATAAACACAATGTGAGAAAAAATATTCATAAAGTGCTAGGTGCTTCCAACAGTAGGAGATATTGGTGAATATAGGTTTCCAGTTTTATGGTCTCCCCACTCATGACCCCACCCACCAGAGTTAATGGACCCTCAGTTTTGCAGTCCAGGGGTCAAACAGGCTTAGGATTTTGGGAGGTCTAGTATGAATATCCAAATTTCCAAAGATAATTTCACAAATCTCAGAAGAATCGAGGGAGGTAGAACATACCAAGGCAAAGACAAAGGAAGGTACAAATGTGAAGTACTGTCTGTTTTAAAAACACTGCGCTGCTAACATATGTCACTCACGAGACAGCTTAGGCAAGACAGGAATCAGCGTGTTCCGGGTTCGCATCAACGGCGTGCGTTCCACGGACAACGGAAGTAGCGACACTGGTTCACAAAACCGGAAGTACATTGACGCGTTTCGCCCCTCCTCCAGGGCGTCATCAAGGACATCACTTCTGGTTTCGTAAGAAAGAATTTATATACATAGGGGCCGTCACCTGCCAGCTAAATAGCCAATGGTGTAAACGAGAACCTTCTGGTGTAATTAAACACCTACTTCTCTTCAAATACATCCCTTCCTGTTTTTGCCAAAAAAAATATAACAATTTAAAACATTAAAATTACATAGAATTAAAAATATGTTAAAAAACAAGAATTCATTGATCAGAATTATTCATAAGACTAAACAAAATCATTTCATGGAAAATGGCAGTCTCAAAATAAGAATAAAACAAAACAAAAATAAAAGAAATAAAATAAAATTAAAATTAAATTAAATTGAAATGAAATAAAATGTAAATAAAAATAAAAGTAAAATTAAAATAAAATTAAAATGAATAAAAATAAAAAATGACTACCAATTTGACAAAAACAATTTAGGTCAAGTTTAATGTTAAGGCCATGTGGACTTAAAGGGCCAGATCCTCAAAAGAGATACTCCGACTTAAGTGCTGTTCAGTCTGTGTGTAACTTTGGAAACGATCCTCAAAAGGCTTTTTCCAAAGTTACACAGAAGATCCGGCATGTGTAATTGAATTACACTGCCTAATTTTAGGATGCAGTACCGCATCCGCCGCTGGGGGCATTTCGAGTCGAAATGCCGTTGCTAGTATGCAAATTAGCACTTAAGGCGATCCACAAAGCTTTCTAGCTTCCTTTTTGCGCCGTAAGTGTTATTTTGCAAGTGTAAAATTAGGGCTCGTTCTACAAAGTGTAAACTAGTTACACCTTGTAAAAGCCCATTCCAGCGACGGCATTTGGTATGCTTTCCCGAGGGAGAACTCCATGCCAATTTGTAAAAAACAAAACCGGCATGGGTTCCCCCCCAGGAGCATACCAGGCCCTTAGGTCTGGCATGGGTTGTAAGGAGACCCCCCCACGCCGAAAAATTTACGTAGGGGGTCCCCCTACAATCCATACCAGACCCGTATCCAAAGCACGCTACCCGGCCGGCCAGGAAGGGAGTGGGGACGAGCGAGCGCCCCCCCCCCTCCTGAGCCGTGCCAGGCCGCGTGCCCTCAACATGGGGGGGTTGGGTGCTCTGGGGCAGGGGGGCGCACTGCGGGCCCCCCCACCCCAGAGCACCCTGTCCCCATGTTGATGAGGACAGGACCTCTTCCCGACAACCCTTGCCATTGGTTGTCGGGGTCTGCGGGCGGAGGCTTATCGGAATCTGGGAGTCCCCTTTAATAAGGGGGCCCCCAGATACCGGCCCCCCACCCTAAGTGAATGGATATGGGGTACATCATACCCCTATCCATTCACCTGGAGGCAAAAAGTAAAAGTTAATAAACACACAACACAAGGCTTTTTAAAATATTTTATTATTCTGCTCCGGAGGCCCCCCCTGTCTTCGTTATTAGCTCAATTAGCAGGGGGGGCTTCTTCTTCCGCTCTCCGGGGGTCTTCCACTCTCCGGGGGTCTTCCGCTCTCCAGGGGGGCTTCTCCGGACTCCGGGGGGGCTTCTCCGGACTCCGGGGGGCTTCTTCCATCTTCTCCCCTCTTCCGCTCTTGACTCGGCGAACCCCGGTTCTTCTGCAGCTCTCCGGTGCCTTCTTCTTCAGCGCTGGCTGCCTGCTATGTTTGTGTGTTAGCTCGATTTCAAACAGGCAGCCGGCGCGGTCTTCTGTGACGTCAGGGTCTTCTGGTCTTCTGTTCTTCCGGTGTTGCCTCGTCGCCTGTTGTCGCTGTAATGATGGAAGCGCGCCTTGCATCCCATTTATATAGGCATCACCGTCCCATCATGCTCCGGCAGGTACCCACGTGGTGGGTGCCTACCCACGTGCACCCACCACGTGGGTACCTACCGGAGCATGATGGGACGGTGATGCCTATATAAATGGGATGCAAGGCGCGCTTCCATCATTACAGCGACAACAGGCGACGAGGCAACATCGGAAGAAGGGAAGAGAAGAACAGAAGACCCTGACGCCACAGAAGACCGCGCTGGCTGCCTGTTACTAATCGAGCTAACACACAAACATAGCAGGCAGCCAGCGCTGAAGAAGAAGGCACCGGAGAGCTGCAGAAGAACCGGGGTTCGCCGAGTCAAGAGCGGAAGAGGGGAGAAGATGGAAGAAGCCCCCCGGAGTCCGGAGAAGCCCCCCCGGAGTCCGGAGAAGCCCCCCCGGAGAGCGGAAGACCCCCGGAGAGTGGAAGACCCCCGGAGAGTGGAAGAAGAAGCCCCCCCTGGTAAAAGAGCTAATAACGAAGACAGGGGGGGGCGTCCGGAGCAGAATAATAAAATATTTTAAAAAGCCTTGTGTTGTGTGTTTATTAACTTTTACTTTTTGCCTCCAGGTGAATGGATAGGGGTACGATGTACCCCATATCCATTCACTTAGGGTGGGGGGCTGGTATCTGGGGGCCCCCTTATTAAAGGGGACTCCCAGATTCCGATAAGCCTCCGCCCGCAGACCCCGACAACCAATGGCAAGGGTTGTCGGGAAGAGGTCCTGTCCTCATCAACATGGGGACAGGGTGCTCTGGGGTGGGGGGGCCCGCAGTGCGCCCCCCTGCCCCAGAGCACCCAACCCCCCCATGTTGAGGGCACGCGGCCTGGCACGGCTCAGGAGGGGGGGGGGGCGCTCGCTCGTCCCCACTCCCTTCCTGGCCGGCCGGGTAGCGTGCTTTGGATACGGGTCTAGTATGGATTGTAGGGGGACCCCCTACGTCAATTTTTCGGCGTGGGGGGGTCTCCTTACAACCCATGCCAGACCTAAGGGCCTGGTATGCTCCTGGGGGGGGAACCCATGCCGGTTTTTTCTTTGAAAATTGGCATGGAGTTCTCCCTCAGGAATGCATGCCGCTGTCATTTTTTTTTTCCCCGACGCAACTTTAAGCCGTCGCAATCCTCAAAACTCGGCGTAACGTAACTTCGCGCATGCGCAGTACGGCCGGCGTGGGAGCACGCCTCATTTAAATGGGACTCGCCCCATTTGAATAGGAACGCCTTGCGCCGGCGGAATTTTAGTTACACAGCCTGAAATTTCTAGATAAGTGCTTTGTGGATCAGGCACTTAGGTAGAAACTTTAAGGCAGTGTAACTTAAATTGGATTTTTTAAGTTACGTCAGGTTTTTGTGGATCTGGCCCAAAGTACCCACCCTATGTATCCACTGGGTTTCATTCTGTAAAATAGCTTTCTTAAGGTTGGAGCTCCTCCAGTGTGCCTCAACCCTATCGATTCCACAAAACTTTAAACCCCTTGGGTCACTATTATGGAATTATTTGAAATGATTGGACAAACTGTGGTGTTTAAAACCTTTTTTATCCTGTTCACATGTTCTCTTAACCTATTGTCTAATTTTCTAGTGATTCTACCCACGTATTGAAGCCCTTAAGGGCAGGACAGAAGGTAAGTCACATGGTATCACAAGTAATACATTTTTTTAATCTCATAGGTTCTGCCCTGATAAAAAGAAGTGAAATGTGTGGTCTTTCTGATCCTATGTCTAGAGGTTCGACAAACCACACATTTACCACAACTAAAACGTGTCTGGTCCAAAAAGTGCAAGATTTCTTGGGGGGGTTAACAACATAGTGTGTCAATTTTTTGTAAATAAACTCCGGCTGGTAAAACACTACTGAATTCTCTATCTTTAAGCAACAATGGCCAATGTTCTTTGATTATTTTCTCAAATTGTTTATTCTGTCTGGTGAACCCTGTTAAAAAAAACACCATAATCTTTTTTCTTATGAGATTTCATTTTAAAAAGAGATTCCCTGTCAGTATTTCTTATATTTTCTTTTCTTAAGATCCCTGGTATCGTACCCTTTTTCTTGGAACCTATCTAGTATAGTTTGGGACTGCATGTCATAATCTTCAATTTTATTGCAGTTTTTTCTCACCCTAAGCATCTGGCTTTTGGGTATGCCAAATAACCATCTTGGGTGATGGCAACTGCCAAGTGGTATATAGCCATTCCGATCTACTTCCTTAAAGAATGTGCGAGTAAACAACTTCCCGCTCTCTTTAAATATGACCAAATTTGGAAAATCTACTGAATTATGATTAAACGCCTCTGAAAAGGAAATACCATATGGATTGCTGCTAATTTCATTAAAAAACTCAAAAATGGAACCCCTTGATCCCCAAATAATAAAAATATCATCGATATACCGTTTATAAAAACGCAATTGTGGTATATTTTTTCCATAGATTGCTTGAGATTCCCGCCAATTTCTTTGGAAATTTGGATATTCATACTAGACCTCCCTAAATCGTATGCCTGTTTGACCCTTGGACTGCAAAGCTGAGGGTGAGTGGGGTCATGATAGGGGAGACCATATAACTGGAAACCTATATTCACCAATATCTACTACTGTTGGAAGCACCTAGCACTTTATGAATATTTTTTCTCACATTGTGTTTATTGTGATATGTTAGCACCTTATGTTAGCACCTTATTCCGCTAACGCTGTTATCATTCATATATTTCAATAAAAAAAATATTCCTTTAAGAGCTCCATAGTTACATAGTTAGTCAGGCTGAAAAAAGACACAAGTCTATCTAGTTCAACCATAAAGAATGCTAAGTGATGTTTTAAGCCATCTTCCCCTCACTCAGCTCCATGCCAAGCAAGAAAATGGCTCTCTCCAGCCACATATAAAAGTGATTTTGTGGCGAATCCGCCGATTAGACCACTTTTATCTGAAAACGGACTGCCCGCTGAAGTGGATACCGGGGTCATGGCAGCTAGCTGCTGCCATAACAATAAACAACTTCAAAGAGATAAAATGATGGCGGGCGGTCCATAAGTGGTTAAAGTGTGACATGTTCGGTATCTATTTACTCTGCGTAGCATCATATTTCACATTATACAAAAGATTTGGGCTATTGTTAGTGTTTTTTTTAATCATGAAACTGTTTTTTTCCCCCCCAAAAAAGGCATTTAAAAAATTGCTGCGCAAATACAGTGTGACATAAAAAGTTGCAACGACCACCATTTTATTATATAGGGTGTCTGCTAAAACAATATATATAATTTTTGGGGTTCTGAGTAATTTTCTAGCAAAAAACTTTTACATGTAGGAGAGAAGTGTCAGAATTGGCCTGGATGGCAAGGGGTTAATTACCATAAGTAATATACAAATATTTATTATATATTGTTTTTAAGGTAATTTACTATATTTTCAAAATCTGTACTCAAGCAGGTGGCTTAACGGACAAATTACTTTGGTTTGAAGTTATAACTTCCAGCCAGTTATTCCACAGTAAATAGATAAATAATAAATTATTATGTTATAACATATAGCATAATAATATATGATTTAGCTTGAATATAACAGTAGCTTTTCAGCAGGCAGCAGATTCTCATTCTCCCTCTTAACTGTGTGAGAAAAACATGGGATTGTGGGTAAATCTTAGACACATAAACACATGTTTTTTCCTTGTAGTTAAGAGGGCTGGAAGGGAGCATTTGTCTTTTAGACACACGCCCCTTCTATGACACTACAGTGAGAGGCGTGCCTCCACTGCAGCAATTTTACTGGACAGCTGGGACCAATGGTACTTTACCATTGGTCCAAGACTCCAAGCTGTTTATTGAGCTCAGTGCCTCTGACAAGTAGTGAGAGGCACTGTGAGCTCAACCTCTCAGTGTTCAGCTTGTTTTTAAAGTGGCCGCTCTGTATTTAGTTTCTGTCAGGCTACACAAGGAGCCCCATATTTATGGAGCCATAGGTTGTGTGAGCCCTAGTGGTGGGGTAGCACTTAGACTACATACCCCTCAAATTTGGGGTCTCTACGACCCCAGGTCGCGAGCTATGCCTGTTGGAAGGCAACATAAGTTAATATGATATTTCTGAAGTTTCTACACATCTGTTTTTACAACAAGTTGACACTTGCAGTCCTATGGTTTTAAAAAGGTACAGAGGAATTTGGCACCAGGCAGAATCTGCATAGCAGGGGGCCTGGCTCATGTGCGTGTAAGGCCCCGTACACACGACAGAGGAACTCGACGTGCTTGGCACGTCGAGTTCCTCATCGAGTTTTGGGATGAAGCCGCCGAGGAGCTCGGCGGGCCGCCTTCTCCCATAGAACAACGAGAAAATAGAGAACATGTTCTCTATTTTCTCGTCGAGTTCCTCGGCGGCTCCATCGAGCCAAAACTGTACAGACGACAGAGTTTCTCGGCAGAATCCGGGTTTTGACCGAGTTTCTCGGTGAATTCTGCCGAGAAACTCTGTCGTGTGTACGAGGCCTAAGACAATACTCTGGAAGCAAGCTTACGATACTGCCCCTTGTGACCAATACAAGGGCTATCTCTTGGCAATACCTTATTGGATAAGATGCAAGGGGGGAGTGGTTATGAGTTGGAGTGTGTGTTCAAGTAAAAAGCTCAGAAAGATTGAATCCAATCTCTCTCTTTGCTGAAAAGCCTGCCATGAGGCTGTGTCTCTGCCATCCTCATGGAATCTTGGATTGGGCCTAGCCATGTGGCCCAGACCTTTCTGTTAACATCTGAGTTCAGCCAGTAAGGGTTTACCCAGAGGAGGCGATAAGTATCTTTGATGTTCTTTGTTATAGACTTTATAGATATCTGTTGTTAGTATATGACATTCCTGTTTTTAAAGTAAATAAATGTAACTTGTAAATTTGTTTACTAAGCAAATGCGTCTGTCTTCATAGCTAACATTTTATCATTAGGCCTAGCATACTCTGGTAGATTAGATTAGTTAATAAAGGGACAAACAAATTAATACATATATGCAATAGCTATGTACTGTAAGTTCAGCAGAGTGTAAAGTATTGCTGGATTTTACCTCATTTGGCACCCCAGATGGGACACAAACTCACAATCCCTATTGCATATATGTATTAATGTGTATGTCCCTTTATTGCTAGAATAATCTACCAGAGTATGCTAGGCCTAATGATATAATGTTAGCTATGAAGACAGATGCATTTGCTTAGTAAACAAATGATATTTATTTCCTTTAAAACCAGGAATGTCAGCCCTGGGCTGGGGAGTGCAGAGGAGGCCCTGAACTGGGGGGGGGGGGGGGGTACAGAAGAGGCCCTGGACTAGGGGGGTGCAGAGGAGGCCCTGGACTGGGAGGTGCAGAGGAGGCCCTGGACTGGGTGGGGGGGTACAGAAGAGGCCCTGGACATGCAGGGGGGTTAGAGAATTCCCTGGACTGGAGGGTAGGGTTGCCACCTCATCCCTTTAAAACAGAACACATATTAATTACACAGGTTCTCTGGCTGATTAAGGTGCTGCTAATTAAACTCACTTGGTGCCTTATCGACATTATCGACATTAAATTGGCCCCAGAACCTGTGTAATTACTATGTGTTCTGTTTTAAAGGGATGAGGTGGCAACTCTACTGGAGGGTGCAATGGAGGCCCTGGGCAGATGGGGGGTGTGGAGGATGCTTTGGGATGGGGGGGTGCGGAGGATGCCCTGGGCTGGGGGGTGCAGAGGAGGCCCTGGACTGGGGAGGTGCAGAGGAGACCCTGCACTGGGAGGGGTGCACACAAGAGACCCTGGACTGGGGGATGCAGAGGAAGCCATGGACTAGGCGGGGTGCAAAAGAAAGCCCTGGACTAGGAGGGGAGTACATCGGAGGCCCTGGACTGGGGGGTGTAGAGGAGGTGCTGGACTTGAAAAGTAGGATTGATAAAGGACCTGCATTCGGAGAGCAGGGTGCAGAGGAGGCTCTGCACTTGGGATGGGCTGTAAAGGAAGCCTTGGACAGGGAGAGTAGTGCAGAGGAGGCCCTGGACTAGGGGATGGGTGCAGAGGAGGCCATTGACTAGGAACTGGTCTAAGTGAGGGGGTGCCTTGAAGTCCCAGATTGGGAGAGGGGTGTCTGGAGGTCCTGAACTAGGCCAGCAGGTGTCTGGTCCCTGGAGAGTGAATTCACAACATAAATGGGGACATTTTTTAATTGTTGCAAGTAATGCCAAACACGAGCAGAGAGACAGGTCATGTGATAGATTTATTAAAAGGAGAAGTACAGCCAAAGCCTGTTTGGTTGTGCTTCTCTTGTTGATCACATCAGTGAAGATTGTTTTTTACTCCTGTGACCCATTTTTAGATTACAGCAGGCTTAAGCCCGCTCTCGGTTGATGTGACAGAGTCAGTCCAGGCTGGGGAAAGATCGCAACCATATGGTTGGGATCCGCTCACATACCTGGACAGGCACCCAGCTCAGCCTCTGCTGAGAGCCTGAACCGGCCACTTCACAGCCCAGTGATTCCGGTAAGCACCTGGGGGGGGGGTCAGAGCAGAGCCAGAGGCTCACAGCCATAAGCTCTCTGCTCAGGGAGCTCTGAGAACCAAGCTATCGGTGCCGTTTGATTACTCGGTTCTCAACCATAGAGCCGGTGGGAGACAGATGCAGCATCTACCTAGGTAAGTATGAATAATAAATATAATTCCCATACTTCTCTTTTAATTACCCAACATCTCCTCTTTCCTGCTATCTGGCCCACATGACAATTAGGCCTCATTTACATGGAGCATATGCATCCATGCCCAGTGTGATGGCCATGTACCGCGTGGGGATGCATGGTATTGTGTGCATCCAGTCCAGTCAAAGTCAATTGGAATGCAACAGCTGCATGGACATAGTCAAATGTCAAAATTTTACATGCAGACAGGAAGGGATGCATGTATCCAAACACACATTGTCTGCATTCGGATCTGTGCATCCACTTCTATAGGTGAAGCTCTCTGGTGGATGCAAATGCAGCAAGAAGTCAGAGCATAAAGGACCTGCCTCAGCGCCTGTCTGAATGAGCCCTTAGGGAAATGTATTAAAACTAGGGCAGACAGAATTTAGAGCTGCTATGCATAGCAGCCAATCAGCTCATAGCTTTCATTTTTAAAGCTAAACAAGCTGAAGATAGAAGCTGATTGGTTGCCATGCGCAGCTGTTCCAGATTCCCTACTGCACCAGGTTTGATAAATTCCCCTCACTGTGTTTTACATTTCTTACTCCTGACTATTGCATTCTAAGTACAGCACATTCTTTGTTAAAGTGGTTGTAAAGGCACAAGATTTTTAATCTTGATGCACTCTATGCATGAAGGTAAAAGATCTTCTGTGTGTAGCAGCCCCCCAGCTTCACCTAATACTTACCTGAGCTCTTCTCTTGATCCAGCGATATCCCCAAGAGCCTTAGCTGTCTGGGGACTCACACTACTGATTGGCTTTTGGCAGCAGCAGGAGCCATGCATGTTGTTCATCCCTTGTGATAGCAATAAATATGATAAAAAATGTAAAGAGACAGTGTAATTTTTTTTTTTAATAAAATTATTATTATTAATAATAATAATAATAATAATAATAATAATAATAATAATAAAAAAAAAATAGTAAAGCATTCCCATACCCCATGCTCACGTGCAAATGGAAACACATACCGTATTTGCCAGCGTATAAGACGACTGGGCGTATAAGACGACCCCCTAATTTTCCAGGAAAAATGTTGGTTTTGGGATATACTCGCCATATAAGACTACCCCCTTCTAGTCTTTCTGGAAGCTGAGGGGTAGCCGGAACAACCCCTGACAGGAACAACCGCTGACAGAAACAGGCTTTTTTAAAATCTCACTGTGCCATTACATGCCTCACTGTGCCATTACATGCCTCACTGTGCCATTACATTAATTGACATGCCTCCACTGTGCCATCACTCGCCCCCACTGTGCCATCACTCGCCCCCACTGTGCCATCACTTGCCCCAACTGTGCTGGCCAAGACGATCTCCCTACCTTATTTTTTTTGTAGATTCTGTCTTCCAGGCTGCGGGCATCCATGATTCAAAAGCCGCGCCTTCTCCTCAGACTGTTCCGTGATAGGCGGAACACAAATTTTCCCAGCAGGGCCTCTGTTCAGTGTTCCACGCATCACGGATGTCCTCTCGTCCGAGGATGAGAAGGCATCCGTGATAGGCGGAACACTAAACAGAGGCCCCGCTGGGAAAATTTGTGTTCCGCCTATCACGGCACAGTCTGAGGAGGAGGCGCGGCTTTCAAAGCATGGATGCCCGCAGCCTGACGGAGTCACGAAGACTGTCTTCGGCGTATAAGACGACCCCCGACTTTGGATGCATTTTTTTGAATCCAAAAAGTTGTCTTATACGCCGGAAAATACGGTATGTAGGTCACACACACATATGTAAACCGTGATCTCAGCACACATGTGAGGTATTGCAGTGAGTGTCAGAGCGAGACTAGCACCAGACCTTCTGTTTAACTCTAAACTTGTAACCTGTAAAAACTTTTTAAGCATCACCTATGGAAATTTTTAGGTACTGTAGCTAGTCGCCATTCAATGCATGTGAGCAATTTTAAAGCGTGACATGTTTAGTTTCTATTTACTTTGTGTAACATTATCTTTTATATTTTACTAAACACTTGGGTATTGTGTTGTGTTTTTGTGCACTGAAATTCATCAAAGTATATTTTTTGATAAACTGCTGCCCAAATATTGTGCAATATAAAAAAATTGCAAAAACCATAATTTTTTTTTCTCCAGGGCCATTTCAGAAAATATATCATGTTTGGGGTTCCAGATAATTATCTACTTAAAAAATACAAAATTCTATGGCCCAGATTCACAAAGTAGATACGACGGCGTATCTCCAGATACGCCGTCGTATCTCTGAGTTGTGCCGTCGTATCTATGCGCCTGATTCTTAAAATCAGTTACGCATAGATTTCTATTAGATCCGACCGGCGTAAGTCTCTTACGCCGTCGGATCGTAACTGCATATTTACGCTGGCCACTAGGGGCGTGCACGCTGATTTACACCTAGAAATATGTAAATCAGCTAGATGCGCAAATTCACGAACGTACGCCTGGCCGACGCAGTACAGATACGCCGTTTACGTTAGGCTTTTCCCGGCGTAAAGTTACCCCTGCTATATGGTGGTGTACATGCGGCGTACCGATGTTAAGTATGGACGTCGTTCCCCCGTCAAATTTTGAATATTTTACGTCGTTTGCGTAAGTCGTCCGTGAATGGGGCTGGACATAATTTACGTTCACGTCAAAACCAATACGTCCTTGCGGCGTATTTGGAGCAATGCACACTGGGATATGTCCACGGACGGCGCATGCGCCGTTCGTGAAAAACGTCAATCACGTTGGGTCATGGTTATTTTACATAACACACGCCCCCCTGTTCCAAATTTGAATTAGGTGGGCTTACGCCGGCCTATTTACGCTACGCCGCTGCAACTTACGGAGCAAGTGCTTTGAGAATACAGCACTTGCCCGTCTAAGTTGCGGAGGCGTAACGTAAATCGGATACGTTACGCCCACGCAAAGATACGCGGATCTATGAGAATCTGGCCCTTAGTGTGGTCAGCAAGAGTCTGAACATTCAACTGAGGAAAAAAACACAGAAAATACATTTTGGTATTTGTACAATTCTACATAACATTTTAGAGAGCTTCGAAGGGGATGAAAATGTGATATGCCTGTGAACAGTTCAGTGTTAGAAGATGATCTTGATAATTATAGATGTCAAAAACAGGATTAAGTTTCTGCTTGGTAATGGAATAAGGTACAGGTGCGCTTGTAAAGCATGTAACGGTTATGCAATATTATTCCTTTTGTTATGTATTTTTTATTCAATTTAGAGAGTACTGTCTCTAGTCAAAACATATGTTTTTAGCTTTGGTTAGATTTTAGAAAAGGTTGTACGTTTTTACCACCCTTTGTATCCTTCTTCTTGGGAACATTTCACATCCATTTTCCAGTCCTGCTCATCAAAAAGAAAAAACTCCAATATAGCTGCGCCCACTAATATCGCAAAGTAGATAATTAGGGGGATATGTGTCCAAAAATCTGAATGTCCATAAACCCTAAAGCTAACACACTTATCAAATGGGCTGTTCACTCATATTTACTACAACCTACTATCCCCATAGTAGGAATAAAAGTTAGGCATACACTGGTTAGGACTATTAATTATCATTAAAATTGCCCTGATATTGTCCAATGTTACACTACTATATCCTCTACAGCATCTTAATTCTTGGAGTAAACAACCTGCATGTACTCCTTGGCCCGGATTCACAAAGCACTTGCGCCGACGTATCTTGAGATACGCCGCGTAAGTGCAAATATGCGCCGTCGTATCTGTGCGCCGTGCCCACAAAACTAAGATACGCCAGAAAATAGGCTTCATCCGACCGACGTAACTTGCCTACGCCGGCGTAGAGTGGGCGCATATTTACGCTGGACGTATTTGGCGCTCCCATTGATTTTCTATTCACATATGCAAATGAGGGAGATACGCCGATTCACGAACGTACGTCTGTCTGACGCAGTGCGCGTAAAGTCATACGACCAGTGTAAAGTTATGCCCCATAAAGGAGGTGTAACTCAGCAGCATCCATGCAAAGGGCTGCACCAGGGAACTCAAGCCGACGTATTTTACGTAGTTTACGTAGGACGTGAATATGACTAGGCGTAGGTTACGTTCACGCCATAGGCAGTGAACCGACGTATCTTAGGCAGTTGTTCGGACGTGATTGTGAGCATGCGCACTGAGATGCGCCCACGGGACGGTGCATGCGCAGTTGTCGATACGTATCTGTCTGGCGCTCGGCCCATCATTTGCATGGGGTCACGCCTCATTAGCATGGCTCAAGCCCACTTCCACTTACGCCGACTTACGCCTTGAATTCAGTGCTTGCCTCTCTGCGATGCGTCGGCGTAGCGTAAAAGAGATGCGCTACGGCGGCATTAAATATGCGCCAGTGTCTGTGATACGGGCTTTTGTTTCTAGTATATTCCAACAGATACTCCTTAATTAAAAATACTGTGATACAGGTGGGCCACTATTAGACTGCTGTATCATCTGCAATCTTGGAATTCTTATAGAGAGTTTGTTAGAAATTGGCCAGAAGCAAGAACAGAGAAAACCTTAGCAAACTACTGGCCCAATGTCTATCTGCTGGTAAAAGCAGATCTATTACCATTTGATGACAAGGTATGTGTTTTTTTTTCATTTTTTTTGCATTGGTACATGTTCCCCATAGCAGTGCTCAGTTCCTTATGATTGTTTTTTTTTTACAATAGTTTGCCTGTCTGCCTTAAAAATGTCCAGAACTTACAAACAAGATTCACCTCTAGTAGACTTCGTTGGGATTCACTGCTAGACCAGATGACTACAGAGGAAATAAGGAAAATCTTACCAACAGAGACACCAACAACAAAAAAAAAAGCTTTTAACTGTTCTCTATTCTACTTAAAACAATTTTTATTTTATTTTTTACTGAGACCACATACTATCTCCCCAATGGTTCCTCCACAAAGGGTAATAAAAATATATAATTTAGTATTTTGATGTTGTTATTCCATTGACTTTAGGAACTAACTGGGCTGTCCAAATATTACATGAAGTTGTGAGCGTGATTAAAAATCAAGAAGTAGCCCTAGACCAACCAATGATTGAATTTGGAAATCCACAGACGATAGAGGTTGGTATAAACTAGTGATACATTTAAGTATTTATGTAGTTAGATAGATGTACTGTAGAAAATAGTTGGATGATGTGTACCTAAAATATATATTTTTCCTATTAATTGTTTCATGCTTTCATTTCTTCAGTTGCTATTTTTGCTTTTTCAGTTTAAGAATTTAAAGGGTATCTATCTTTTTTTCATTTTGGATAGAGTGGGAAAAGTTAAAATCCCTGTCAGGATTGTATTACTGTCTCATTTCCACTGAGGAGATTTACCCTTTTTATTTGTCCTGGTTCCAAAATAAAGAATCAAGGTGAGGGAGAATTTTTTTAATTTTGAATTGTCACTTGACCAGGAATAGAAAACGAAAATCTTCCAATAAGGACACTTATTCTTGTGACACATGTCTAAAAGAGGATTTCCCTTCCTTCAGGGAGATCTTTCGGGGGAGAATGTAAAGAAAATCCTCCCCTGTAGGACACAGACAGAAAAATGTATCACAGGTAACAAGGGTTTTAATTTGAACCTTTACCAAAAAAAAAAAAGTTTTGACATTAGATGTGTTCCTTTCACACTGCTGGACCGTTCAGGTCCGCCTGTTAGTTTTTTCTGCAGACCTAAACGTCCACTCCATGCCTCTCTATGGAGTGTCGGATGTCAGCGGTGACATGTCCGCTGACATCCGATCCGCTAAAATCAGACAGATGGCAATACGTCGCCATCTGTCCATGGCGGATGAGATCGGGTGAGATCTGATGAAAACGGACATGCTGTCTGTTTTAGTCCGATCTCTCCATAGGAGACAGAGGCGCTCGACAAGCCCCTCCCCGCTCAGTGAGCAGAGAGGGACCGGTCATTCGCTGGCTCAGCGAGGATCAGCGGATCCGCCCCGTGTGGAACGGGCCTTACTTTGAGGCATACAGAAACACATTTTTGATGAAGACATAATGAGAAATAATGAACCCTTATTTTATTCTATTATTATCCATACTATAATGCCGCGTACACACCATCACTTTATGTGATGAAAAAAAACGACATTTTCTATGAAGTAAAAAATGACGTTTTTGAAACTTCAATTTTCAAAGACGAAGTTGCCTACACACCATCGTTTTTCTCACAATGTTCTAGCAAAGCGAGGTTACGTTCACCACGTTTTTCCATTGAAGCTCGCTTCATAAGTAGCTTCTGGGCATGCGCGGGTGAAAAAACGTAGTTTTAAACGACGTTTTTTGCTACACATGGTCAATTTCTGTGAAGTAAAAAATGACGTTTTGAAAAACGACACATAAAATTGAAGCATGCTTCAATTTTTTTTTGTCATTTTTTACAAGACATAAAACAACGTTTTCCCCCCACACACGGTCACTTAAAGTGACGTTTTTAAAAAAAAAAATTCATCACATAAAGTGATGGTGTGTACGC
Organism: Rana temporaria; assembly: GCF_905171775.1. NCBI lineage: Eukaryota > Metazoa > Chordata > Amphibia > Anura > Ranidae > Rana > Rana temporaria. Next base: position 356,960,016 of record NC_053492.1, read on the forward strand.
GGCATTAGGATGAATAGCTTCTAACTAATTTAATTGTATTAATACTAAAATGATTTTATTTATTTATTTATTTATTAATTATTATTAATAATATAAAAAAGTGTCCACAAAAATCTACAGTAAAGAGTGGGTACTTTGCAATGGGTTAAAAATGCAACAATCCTGCAAGCCACCACCACTCAGCTAAGGTATAGAAATAAAGCTGCTAGCGTGAAACACGTCTCATAAATCATGCCAAAGACTAAATAAAATGAACAAAACGCAGCGCTAATGAAATGATAGTGCACACACCACTATACAAAGTTAGGGGGCTATGTGTCCAGTAAGTGATGTAGATATGTGCAAACAAATAGTACAAGTAAATACTGTATATATAAATAATGAAAAAAAAATATATAAATTTAATCAAAAAAATCGTAAGATTAAATAAATCGCATCACACTAAGGTGCATAAGTGCATAATAAATAATAGTGGTAAACAGTCCAATTCTTAAAAATTACACACAAGTCCATATACAAGTATTCTAAGGTGCTTCAGTGTGGATAAAAAAATAAAAGAAAAATTCCACAGCGCTTTAGTGCATGTAATCAGTAGCAGCAATCCAAGGGTGATGTATAATACAGTTCATACAACAACACACAGCCCAGTGAGTGATCTAAAAGTCATGCCAAGGTGTAGTCACACAGGTGCTTCCCTATGGTAATGGACGCTCACCTTAGAGTGTGCGACCTTGCAACTAAGCTTGGTCTGTGCACTATTATGAACCACATCTGGGTTCTAATGGATAATCCTGGGTTCCTGGGGCCAGATACAGGTAGAAGTGCGGCGGCGTAACGTATCGTAGATACGTTATACCGCCGCAAGTTTTCATCGCAAGTGCCTGATTCACAGAGCACTTGCAATGAAAACCTAAGCCCGCGTAATTCAAAGGGGCGTGTGCCATTTAAATTAGGCGCGCTCCCGCGCCGGACCTACTGCACATGCTCCCTTTTGAATTACCCGCCGTGCTTTGCGCGAAGTGACGTCATTTTTTCAAACGGCGACGCGTAATTCCGTATTCCCGGACGGCTTACGCAAACGACGTCATTTTTTAAATTTCGACGCGGGAACGACAGCCATACTTTATACAGCACATACGTGTGCTGTGTAAAGTTAAGGCATCCAAAACGACGACTAACTTTGCGACGGGAAACTAGACTAGCGGCGTAGCGAACGCGAAAAACCGCCGTGGATCGCCGAAACTCCTAATTTGCATACCCGACGCTGGCTTACGACGAGAACTCCCCCCAGCGGCAGCCGCGGTACTGCATCCTAAGATCCGACAGTGTAAAACAATTACACCTGTCGGATCTTAGGGATATCTATGCGTAACTGGTTCTATGAATCAGTCGCATAGATACTCTGAGAGATACGACGGAGTATCTGAGATACTCCGTTGTATCTGAGATACTCCGTCGTATCTCCTTTGTGAATCTGGGCCTATGTTCCTTGGCAGGCAGCTCCAGATCATAGAATATATAAGAAAAAAACCCGGATGGTGCAAGTAACGTTTTAACAATATTTATTTAAATAAAAAGACAGATCCCTTGCCGGGGTGCTCACATACTGCAGGTGCAACAGTGCACCACTCTATAACAGGCTCGTAGCGAGATGTACAGATCGGGATATGGTAAAAAGTCCTCTCAGCCTCAGACAGACTCTCCTGCCGTCCTGTCCTCTCCCCTACGCGTGATGATACAGGGGGTGTCGTACCTTCTTCAGAGGGTAAATGGGTTGCCATCTCCTAAATTAAATGTAAAGCCCAATCTGGGAAAAGAAAGGCTCCTTTTACACACATACAGTGCTATTTGACCACACAGCGGGTGAAGTGCAGGAGTTTGCATGCAGGAGGTTTTGTGTGCTTTCGGAAAGTAAACCGAAACCATGGGATATAATAGAACTCTATAGGAAAACTTCAGTAAAACATATCTCAAATCTTTGAGTGAGGAGTAGCACACAAGGGGTGGGGGAAGAGATAGGGTAGGAGGGTGAGAATGGGGACCATAGAGGGGGGGAGAAAGCAAAGTAGGATAAGGGATGGGGGAGGGAAGGGGGGGGTAGGGCACCCAGACCACTGGTATTAAGAGTAGGATAATAGTGGGGTTCGGTCTAAGGGAGAGAGAGGGTATGTAGTAGAAAGGAGAAGATTGGACTCCACTCCGCTAAAAATTTGTGAACACCACTTATGCATCAAAGGTAAGACTTCTATCATCTACCCATGTTGACCAGATCTTGTCAAACTTATTTGGGCAGTTGTGCCCCATGTAAGTGAGTCTGTAAAGAGGAAGCACTGCATTAAGCATGAATCCCCACGCTGCCACTGTCAGGATCTACTCATTTTGATTTGGAGAGAATTGTTTTACTGGCATAATAAACCGTCTAGAATATAAACAATTTTTAGTGCACGGAAGCCTGCAGATTATCAGTTATACCCAACAAGAGAATTAAAGGGTCCATTTTAACCGCACCTAGGGTGTTTATGTCAGCGACCACCGCCTTCCAGAAATGTACTGTATGAACAAGACCAAACCAGAATAAAACTTCCCACTTCAGTTTGACATTTGGGACAATGTACTTGTGAGGTATGATAAATAGCTGACAGGCTCTGGGAGGTATAGTAGACAATATGAAGAAATTTTAGCTTCACCAGCCTATCGCGGGCTGAGACTATCAGGGGTACGCACTGTTGGATACCTGTAGCTCAGTCCTATATGATTAGAGTGGGTAAATCGCGATACCACTTCTGAAATAATTGGTCAGTCTTAAAGTCATCATAAACAATACGTTTAAGGCATATAGAGGACAATGGCTTATCAATATTACAAGCTGTTAACAGTTTTTCCACCTAGTGATAATTCAGGGAAATAAAATTTGGAAACTACGCCTGTACTGCATGCCTTAGTTGTAAGAACCTAAAGAGCATCCAGGAGGGTAATTGAAATTAATGCCTTATCTCATCAAAAGTTAAGAGATGAGGCTCAGGCATATTATGACGCAGGGTCCTGATGTCGTGCCTCTGCAGAACTGCAGATCTGGGATTGATCTGAAATGGGGTAGAGTTTGATTACCCCATAGTGGGGTATGAAGAGACATAGTATGGGCCTCGCTCAATGCCTTAGTCACTTGGTGGTCTTCATAGGGGGAGTAATATTAGGGTTAGATCGGGTTCCCCTATAGACAAGATTACTGAGCTCCGAATAGGGACCCAACAAAGCCACCTTCAGGTTAACCACCGGGTTGGATTTGACTTTCTCAAACCACCACCGAACAGTTAATAAAACTGCCACCCAGTAATATCTCTTAAAACAAGGCTGAGCCAAACCTCACTCAGTCAAAGGTAACTGTAAAGTAATTTTGGCTATCCTAGGGACATTACCTGCTTAGAGAAAAGACAGGATGGCTTGGTTCAGTTTCCGGGAAAAAAGCACCAGGCACAGGTATATGTCAAAAGATATATAGGAATTAAGGAAGATAGGACCTTGACCAGATTCATCTTACCCACCAATGTAAAAGGCAAAGGGGCAGATTCACATAGAATTACGCCGGCGTATCAGCAGATACTCCGACGTAACTCCGAATCTAGCGCCGTCGTATCTTAGGGTGCAATATCTACGCTGACCGCTAGGTGGCGCTTCCATTGCGGTCAGCGTAGAATATGCAAATGACTAGTTACGCCGATTCACGAACGTACGATTGCCCGTCGTAGTGAATTTACGTTGTTTCCGTAAGAGATACGCGGCGTAAAGATAAACATGCCTCCTAGGTGGCGTATCCAATGTTAAGTATGGCCGTCGTTCTCGTGTCGCAATTTGAAAATTTTACGTTGTTTGCGTAAGTCGTCCGTGAATGGCGCTGGACGCCATTTACGTTAACGTCAAAACCAATGACGTACTTGCGACGTAATTTCGCGCAATGCACGGCGGGAAATTTCGAGACGGAGCATGCGCAGTACGATCGGTGCGGGAACACGCCTAATTTAAATGATCCACGCCCCCTACCTGGATCATTTGAATTAGGCGGGCTTGCGCCCTTGGACTTTACGCTACGCCGCCGCAACTTTACAGGCAAGTGCTTTGTGAATCAAGCACTTGCCCGTAAAACTTGCGGCGGTGTAACGTAAAGGAGATACGTTACGCTGCCGCAGTTCTACGAGAATCTGGCCCTCAGACTTCTAGATCACGCATTTCTGTATAAATCGATTTAAAATAAGGTATATATTGTCAGAGTTCACAGAGTTTAGCTTTATCGAGGCCATTCATTTATAGGCGATCATGCTCTAAGTAAATAATTATTCGGGCTATACAATCCACAATACAGAATATAATGAATGTGCATGTACAACAGTACAGTCAATAGCAATCAATTGCTACATGCAAACTGTACTAATCCATGGTAACAGATTATTAATTTACTGTAGTCATAGTAGTTAAGAAGAATGTTGATGAGTTACAGAAGTTAAGATGAATACTTATGTACTGTATTTCCATGTAGTATGGCAGTTTGGACAAGGTCGGGGGACTTTGTGCTGCTTTAATGAACAATCCTTTACATTTGTAAACCAGAATATTTCAGATTACACCTAAAATATTAACTTTTTATTATTTTGGTAGAGACTTAAAGAACAATCTTCACCAAGGATCATGACGTCACATTTGGGGTTTCATGTGATACCGAAGTCTTTCATTGAAAAGAAAACTAAAGTACGTGTTATTTTTTGTAATTAGCTGCTTCCTGAATTCATGAAGTGATGCACAGTTCATTAATTTATCTTTAATGAAACTCTACTGGACTGCTTGACTGATACTGCCACCACATCTATATACAGTGCCTTGAAAAAGTATTCATATATCGTTTACATTTTTCACATTTTGTCATGTTGCAACCAAAAACGTAAATGTAATTTATTGGAATTTTATGTGATAGATCAAGACAAAGTGGTACATAATTGTGAAGTGGAAGGAAAATGATAAATGGAAAAAATATTTTTTTACAAATAAATATCTGAAAAGTGTGGCATGCATTTGTATTCAGTCAATACTTTGTAGAACCACCTTTCGCTGCAATTACCGCTGCAAGTCTTTTTGGGTATGTCTCTACCAGCTTTGCACATCTAGAGAGTGACATTTTGGCCCATTCTTCTTTGCAAAATAGTTCAAGCTCTGTTAGATTGGATGGAGAGAGTCTGTGAACAGCAATTTTTAAGTCTTGCCACAGAATATCAATTGGATTTAGGTCTGGACCTCAAATGGGCCATTCTGACAAATGAATAAGCTTTGACCTAAACCATTCTATTGTAGCTCTGACTGTATTTTTAGGGTCGTTGTTCTGATGGGAGGTGAGCCAACGACCCAGTCATAGGTTCGGCTCACATATGAGCATCATGTGTCTCACAGCAGGGGGCTGAATTCGGACCTGAAATGGACCAAAATACGCACAGCATTTTTCTGCAAAACACACCAGACCTGCTGTGGAGATATGTAAACCAGCTCCATAGAGAGCCGATCCAAATCTCCCACATCCAATTCCCAATGGTGTGAACTCAGCCTTAAGTCTTTTGCAGACTCTAAGAGGTTTTCTTCTAAGATTACCCTGTATTTGGCTCTATCCATCTTCCCATCAACTCTGACTATCATCCCTGTCCCTGCTAAAGAAAAGCATTCCCACAACATGATGATGCCACCACCATGTTTCACAGTGGGGATGGTGTGTTCAGGGTGTTGTGCAGTGTTATTTTTCCGCCACACATTGGGCCAGATCCACAAAAGAGATACGCCGACTTAACTCGATTTTTCTAAATTTACACGGCGTGTATCTTTGCGCCCGATCCTCAAAACGAGAAGCGCCTGAAATTCGGGCTTTTCCGTCCTACCTAAAAATATTACGCCGGCGCATTCTCGTGCGCAAATTACGCTAGGCACACCGCTTTATTTGATAGGCAAAGATGCAAATGAGGGAGATAGGGCGATCCACAGAATTAAGTGTGTGCGCCGTAGATTACGCCCTGTGCGCACCTGTTAGTTTTTTGGTGGGATTTTACACATTATAAAAGCAGCCCTAATTTTACACATGCCGTCTGAATGTCTGCTGAAGCAACACCATTCAGGAAGAGCTCAGCACACACACGTTCAGGACTGAAATCTCTCTGCCAAAATGCCAGGACCAGCAATGATACTAGCTGCATTAGTTGATATAGAGACACAAAGAAGGAGGAGGGCACAGAGGAGGAGGATGAGGGCACAGGAGAGGGTCTACCGCCCACGGCAAGATTTGTTTGGCATGCCTGCTTGTGAAGTTTACCGCAACTACAGATTTACCCGTGAGGCCATCCTGGAATTAACAACAATACTTCAGGATGATCTTACCAGCCCAACCCAACGCTCCCATGCCCTGCAGCCACTCACCAAAGTACTGGCCACTTTGCATTTTCTGGCCACTGGCTCATTCCAACGCACAAGTGGAGGCGTGGCTGGGATGGCACAATCCTCCATCAGCAGGTGTGTGCACCAAGTGGTCCCTGCAATCCTGCTGCGCATGGGAAATCAGTTTCAGAAACCCACCCAGGAGGATCAGCGTTTAAAGTCAATGACCGACTTTTACAACATTGCCAGATTTCCACGCACCATCGGGGCCATTGATTGTACCCATGTGGCACTACAACCACCCCATGATACTGAGCACATGTTCCGGAATCGTAAAGGCTGGCATTCCATTAATGTGCAAGTCATCGTCGATGCCCATGGCCTCATCTGGCACGTCTGTGCTAAATTTCCTGGATCCTGCCATGATAGTTACATTTACCGGCAGACACAGATCTCAAGAGATTTTGACCAGAACATGTATGGAGACAGCTGGCTGATTGGTGAGTGACATGTGTGTCAGGTATGTCCCCCCCATGATGCTGACATCACAAGGGGCACATGCATGACTAATATCCTCCTGTCTTTTCCCTTACAGGTGACTCAGGATATGCCTTGGGACCTCATCTAATGACCCCATTCAGGAACCCCCAAACCCCAGGAGAGCAACGCTACAACCAGGCGCACATACGAACCCGGGGAGTGGTTGAACGGACCTTTGGGCTTCTGAAGTCCCGCTTCAGATGCCTGGATAAGTCTGGGGGTACCCTGCTGTATTCCCCTGACTTTGTGTGTCAAATAATTGGGGCATGTTGCATACTCCATAACTTTGCCCTCAGAAGGGGACTGCATATTGACTTATGTAATGACCTGACCCCTGACCCAGGCAATACTATCCCAACCAACTCTACCCGGTCTGCTGAGGGCACAACAGCTAGGAGACGCCTTGCAGAAGGCATTTTTTCCCAGTAAATGTACATGATTAATGTCACAATAAGTATGTATTTTTTCACTGTAAATGCACATCAATAAAGTCACAATGATAATGCATGAATGCACACCACTGTGGTTCCTTGCACAGACACATCACATGCACATCGAATTGGATTAGATCCAAGTCCCCCCCCCCCCCTTGGGACTTGGGAGCAGTAACGCCACGCCACGGCTCCAATTATGTCACTGTGCATTCATACACCATTCAGGAACCTGGGATTGCACTTCTCCCTGGTCCTGGGGATCCCTTCTCCACCAAAACTGAGGGTGACAACCTTAATTTCTTAGGAATGCCACCCCCCCACATTCACACATCATTCACACACATAAACCAAATCATAAGTACAGAAGACCAAATTTAAAAAAAAAAAAAATGCATAAACAAAAAAAAACAAGTATCCCAGCAAATTTATTAGCGGCGGCGATTGCTACGCCTTGGCTGGGCAGGGGCACGGGCAGGGGCACGGGCAGGGGCACGGGCACGGGCAGGGGCACGGCCACGGCCACGGCCACGCCGTCGCGGAGGATGTCCATTGGGGGGGTGTTGAGCTGGGGAAGGAGGAGCCTCCTGGGGGGGTTGAGCTGGGGAAGGAGGAGCCTCCTGGGGGGGTTGAGCTGGGGAAGGAGGAGCCTCCTGGGGGGGTTGAGCTGGGGAAGGAGGAGCCGCCCCTGCTGGCCTGCCCTCCATGGCCCCTGCAATGCGAGTGAGACAGGCAGTGAGGGCAGCCGCATTGGCCTGGCCAGACCTTGTATTGTCCTGCACAGCCTGGGTCAGGGCACTCAGCTCATGGGCCACGCGCGTTGTGGCGGTCTGTATGTCATTCAAACATGTAATGACCGCCGTTGAGTTGGTGGCCACATCACCGAGTGCCTCCATCATTTCACCCTGGCTGTGCTCCATCTGCGTCAGTTTTTCCAGAATTTTTCCAAGAATGCGGGTCTGCCGGGCATTGTCCTTCACCACACTGGCCGACAGACGCTCGCCCACAGCCACGGTCTCCTGGGTTGTCCCCCTGGCTGCCGCTGAGTCTTGCGGGCCTGGAGGAGGGGAGAGAGTGACCCTGGTGACTGGAGGCCTGTTGGGGGAGAAGTGGGAGGGGCTACCCCTGATGGTGGCCTGACTGGTGCCAGCCTCAGGGGTAGTCTCAGGGGAAGACTCAAAGGTCATCATATCAGTGGCCAGGAGGACTTCCCGGCCAATCTGCATATTTTCCTCCTCCTCCCCCTCATCATCCTCCTCCCACTCAACCTCAACCTCCTCCCCCTCAACCTCCTCATGAGTGGAGGTTTGGCCAATCCCCTCCCCTGGGGAATCCTGCCCTTCTTGGGACTCATCATCTGCCTGTCTTGGGGGTGGTGCTGCAGCCTGGCCCGATGGGCCTGCAACCTCCTGGCCTCCAACCTCCTGGCCTCCAACCTCCTGGCGTGGAACCTCCTGGCCTCCAACCTCCTGGCGTGTAACCTCCTGGCCATCTGTGGAGGACACAAAACAATCACATGTTTGAGGAACCACACACTTGGCACATCTTCCCTTCCCCCACCCACACATGCTAATCAACAGAGAATAAACCAAAAAACCTACCTGTCCTCCTAGGAACATCTGACGTATAGCCAGGCAGGCCCACCACCTGCTGTGGGTGGAAACACTGGGCCACTGCCCATTCCTCCTCCGTCAGTCTGACTGGGCAGGGTCCCCCTCCTCCAGTGCCCCTGGTATGGGCGTCGATCCTTGCCATCTTAGTCCGGACGACGCTTCTCAGATCGTTTATTTTTTTCTGTATGCCAGCGGGGGTCCTAGTCTCCCCCCCCCCCCGCCGCATTGATCTGGTCCGTGATCTTTTTAAGAAGCTGCCTCCTCCTGGCCGGGGTGGTGTTCTGGCTCTCAGGGCCATGCAGAAATCGCCCATATTTCACAATGCCCCGAGCAAGAATTTGCTTCTCTCCCAGGGTGAAATTAAGCTTCCTGCGTTTAGGGGGCATCTCATACACCACCCAGCAACAACAAACACACTCGACAAACAATCGACAATACACACCCAAAAACCTGACAAAAATCTATACCACAAAAAAATAAAGAAAATCTAAACACACAAGGACACAGCTAATAGTAATTCAAAAAGAAACACGCACCAACAAACAAACAAAAAACAAACCCCAAAAAACAAACACCAAAAAACAAACACCAAAAAACAAACACCAAAAAACAATCAGCAAAAACAATAACAAACAAATTAAATAAATACACTTCTCAAACACAAACAACAACTAGACTCTCCAACTCCTCAAACACTTTTCTCACAAACACAACTTACCAACACACAAACAAACAGAGCAGAAGCAAATTGCTCATGGAAGGGGAACAATGGGATATACTTTAGCAAGGGAAGTGTGTGTGTGTGGTGCTTTTTAGACACAGGGCGATCCTCAAACTAAGTACACTTGGCCTTTTACCTATCTCACTGATTGCGCCGAGATCAGTTCTGCACATGCCCAGTGAGGTCCCGATTCGTGCGCGCATGCGCAGTACGGCCGGCGCCTCATTTGCATGGGGTCACGGCTCATTACAATGAAGCACGCCCACTTCCTTCCCACTTGCAAAAACCCCGCCTTACGCCTCTGAATTTAAGTTACGCTGGCGCACATTTAGACGCAAATGCGCTGTGGATACGGCACTTACGACACCAACTTAGGGCAACGTAACTTAAATCACATAAGTTAGGACAAACTAAATTTGCACCGCTGGCTGAGGATCTGGCCCATTGTGTTTTGCTTTTAGGCCAAAAAGTTACATTTTGGTCTCATCTGACCAGAGCACCTTCTTCCACATGTTTTCTGTGTCCCCCACATGGCTTCTCACAAACTGCAAACAGGACTATTTATGGCTTTCTTTCAAAAAAGGCTTTCTTCCTGCCACTCTTCCATAAAGGTCAGATTTGTGGAATGCACGACTAATAAATGTCCTGTGGACAGATTCTCCCACCTGAGCTGTGGCTCTCTGCAGCTCCTCCAGAATTACCATGGGCCTCTTGTCTGCTTCTTTGATTTATTACGTTCTATGCCCGGCCCTTTCAGTTTAGGTGGATGGCCATGTCTTGGTAGGTTTCCAGTTGTGCCATGCTCTTTGCAATTTTTCAGATGATGGATTGAACAGAGCTCCATGAGATGTTCAAAGCTTGGGATTTTTTTTATAACCTAACCCTGCTTTAAACTTCTCCACAACTTTATCCCTGACCTGTCTGGTGTTTTCCTTGACCTTCATGATGCTGTTTGTTCACTAAGGTTCTCTAACAAACCTCCTGATGGCTTCACAGAACACCTGTAAATATTCTGAGATAAAATTACACACAGGTGGACTCTATTTACTAATTAGGTGATGTCTGAAGGCAATTGGTTCCACTAGATTTTAGTTAGGGGTATTACAGTAAAGGGGCTGAATACAAATGCACGCCACACTCTTCGGATATTTATTTGTAAAACATTTTGAAACCCATTTATCATATTCTTTCCACTGCACAATTATGTGCTACTTTGTGTTGGTATATCACATAAAATCCCACTAAAATACATTTACAAAATGTGGAAAATGTCAAGGGGTATGAATACTTTTTTCAAGGCACTGTACAGGATACCTAATTTTTAGTAGTACAGAAGTGACATGTATGTACAAAGTACAGTGTTCCATAAAAAAAGATATGTCATTTTACTATATTCATCAAAATTGTTTTGGATTTTCTGCTCTGGGCTATAATTAGATCATTGTTGTCGGTGTGTTTCTTTTGTTCATACTAGCCCCTGTGCTCTTAAAAGTAGAAGGCAAGTCAAAACCCAACTAAACTTAAGGCCAGGTTCACATATCTCCAGCTGTCCCTGTTTCCGGGTTCAGGTGCGATTCAAGTCTGAATTTTTGCCTGAATTCGCACCTGAACTGGAACCAAAAGACATACAATACCCTTCTGCAATCTGGGCTGCGGCCACCGGGACCTGAGTGAACTGGCTCCATTGAGAGCCGGTCACACACACACGTGTCTTGTGAATTGGATGCGGACAAATTCCACATCCAATTCACATATATGTGAACTCAGCCGGAATCTACTCCCACCTCCATTCTAAGCCTAGTCTATCCTGTAAATGGAAAAATGCCTATGCTTACTTATTCTGAAGTCGCTCTGGTCCTATCACATGATCTCTTCAGCACCAGCTTCAGTGAAGAGGACAGATCACTGACAATGACTGCTGAGCCTGGTTGATGACATCACCCAAAAGCTTACTTTGTGGCTGTCTCTCCTCTACACTGAAGCCAGTGCTGGAAGTAAGTATAGACATCTTTCCTTTTACAGGGTTTACAGAATAGGCTTAAAATGTGAGTGGAAGTGGATTTAAGCTTAGTTAGGTTTTTGTCGTGCCTTCCATTTTAAGGCAAGCAAGCCTTAAAGTACTTGGTTGCTGTCAGGTACACACTGTTATGGTTCCTGGGCACATGACACTGAACCTGGCCAAAGTTAATAGAAAAGGGTACCTGTTGTCAGGAGGCAGGTTGGGCCTGGGCATGTGGCAGTACTGGAAAGTCAAAACTCAGGTCTGACTGCGGGCAAGCATATACTAGCACACATTACTAAGGTCAGGGCTGGCAGTGGGTAGGCATAATCCAGAAGATTCTTCCAAGGTCAGGGCAGGTGGCATATAAGCATAGACCAGTATACAGTCCAGGGTCAAGGCAAGTGGCTATCTGAAAGTACAGATAATAATGCAAGCATTACAGTCATCACAGTGTAGGTGCTGTCCTCATTGCCTAGCAATAAGGGAGGGAGTACTGCCAAGAGTGGCCAAGCTATGGTGACCTAAGAACACTCATAATATGGGCTTTATAAGAATTCAGAACCATTGCAAACTATAAGCTGCTAGAAGTCATCATCTATCATCTAAATCCCATTGACACTAATAAATCAAAAGCAGGTGAGTTTAACAATATACCAGTTAAAGTGGATCCATAGTGGGTAAGTTTAATGTGATTTCTGAACAGCAGACAACATATAATACATAATTGACAAATGTTTATTTATTTACTGTTTGGCCTGTAAAAGCTGAATATGTTAAAGTTAAAGATTTTTTGCCCTTACTGACCGAAAAAAGGTTTATGGTAATGATAAAATACAAGTTAATTTACGTTATTTTATATTTTTTCTACAGATATTGATGATTATTCGCAACCCAAAAGATACAGCCATCTCCTTTTTCAACTTTTATAAAAGCATGCCTGTACTTCCCACTTATGAATCTTGGAACTTATTTTTTAAGGATTTCATCCATGGGAATGGTAATGTATTAGTCTTAACATATTTAAAGTTTCCTTTTTAATAATAAAAAAAAAGTAAAGGCTAATCACCTTTTCCTTTTAAAATCAGTGGAAATTTTAACTGAATTTAGTCATCATAAATGTGTAACAACTAACAGGGAGATGCTAGTCATACTCGGGGGGGGGGGGGGGGGGGGGAATGGTGAAAACGTAGGTCCTCTTTTAAGTTTAGTTTTTACAATGGGAACTCTTTTATTTCTCGGTAAGGTAGATATGAGAAATATAATAATGTCTAGCTTCAGTACAATACATTTACTTAAAATGGAACTTTAGTTATAAAATTAAAGTGGTTGTAAACCCCTCCTTACAACGTGCACCTACAGGTAAGCCTAGATTAAGGCTTACCTGTAGGTGCAAGAAATATCTCCTTAAAGCGGGAGTTCCGTGGGAAAAAGTTTTTTTTTAAAGACGTTTTTGTAAAGCTGATGGTACAACGAAAATTGTACTCACCAGTCTCCTAGTCGCAGCCGCTACCAGGACGATTTCCCCCAAAAGTAGATTTTATAAAATCTGATGATGGACATTGCCATCTTAACTGCTGGCACCGTGATTCCCTCCTGTATTATCTTCCGGGATGCAGTGTCTCCTGAGAATCCCAGGAGACGCGCCGTGTTTGAAATCTCGCGATATCTCGCGGGTCACGTGACTAGTCACAGCGGGGAGTGTCCTTTTCAGGACGCTGCCGGCCAATGTCCTAGCAACTATGCAGTGTGATGGCGAGCCGCGCAGTCAACACTGCATAGTTGCTAGGACAACGGTCGGCAGCGTCCTGAAAAGGACACTCCCCGCTGTGACTAGCCAGACTAGTCACGTGACCCGCGGGATTTCAAACACAGCGCGTCTCCTGGGATTCTCAGGACTCGCTCCCAGGAGACATAGCGCTGATCGGGGATTTTTCGAAACCACGCCCACTCCCGCGGGGAAATGTGAGTGACAGCTCACAAAAGGCCCTCATTCCAAGGTAAGGAGGCCTGTTTAAAAAAAAAAAAAAAAACGGATAGATACAGTACAATGGCTGCTGGTTTTAACAAGCAAAACTTTACAATTAGGGTGAACCACCGCTTTAACCTACACGGTTAAGGAGATATTTGCAGTAAGGACTGCACCGATGTCTAATGCCGCATACACACCATCACTTTATGTGATGAAAAAAAACGACATTTTCTGTGAAGTAAAAAATGACGTTTTTGAAACTTCAATTTTCAAAGACGAAGTTGCATACACACCATCGTTTTTCTCACAATGTTCTAGCAAAGCGAGGTTACGTTCACCACGTTTTTCCATTGAAGCTCGCTTCATAAGTAGCTTCTGGGCATGCGCGGGTGAAAAAACGTCGTTTTAAACGACGTTTTTGCTACACACGGTCAATTTCTATGAAGTAAAAGTTGACGTTTTGAAAAACGACACATAAAATTGAAGCATGCTTCAATTTGTTTTGGTCGTTTTTTAGAAGACATAAAACGACGTTTTCCCCCACACACGGTCAATTAAAGTGACGTTTTTAAAAACGTCATTTTTTTTCATCACATAAAGTGATGGTGTGTACGGGGCATTAGGCCCCGTACACACGGTCGGACAAAACCGATCAGAATGGACCGAGGTTCAGTTTCATCGGTCCAAACCGACCGTGTGTTGTATAGGCCATCGGTTTGTTTTCCTTCGGTCCAAAATTTTAAAACATGCTTCAAAACCGAACCGATGGACCGCTGCCCGATCAGTCCAAACTGATGGTTAGTACAGAAAAGCATCGGTTCAAAAACCGACGCATCGGTTCAAAACCCGCGCATGCTCAGACTAAATGAGGGGATGGGAGCGCTCGTTCTTGTAAACCTTGCATTCGTTTTTGAGATGGCACATTCTACATTTTTAAAATTAGTGTTCCGTTTCTTGCTGAGCATTTGTTTCTTCGCTCTATTGATAGAATAAACACGTTGTTTAGCTGATGCTATTTAGCCAGTGTTCTCCCATACAGAATTCTTTTCTTTTTTGCTTGTGATCTCCTTTTTTTTTAATCATTTTTCCCTAGCCAGATTTCCAAAATATTTCTTTGTAATCCACAATTTATTTTAGTTTTTTTTGTCAAGTTATCACACCAATGTTTTATATATTTTATTTTTTGGGTGAGATATTTTTTGGAGTTTTAGCCTTTTTTTTTTTTTTTTTTTTTTTTGGGTGAGATACATTTTTTTTTTTGGACTTTAGGCTTTTTTTTTATTTTTTGTCAAGTTATTACACCAATGTCCCCCCCCCCCCCCCTCAAGGAGGTTGTGTCCTTTGTTAATTACACATTGTATTTTGGAAATGTTTGATGGCTATTCACCAGAAAAACACAATAGACAAGGTTGTAACGTGAAATAAATTTCCATTTATTCTGGAAAAATCAAATAATAAAAGCAACACTCAAACAATTTACAACATACATGCAGACTTTATGGATACCAAAGGCACAGTCCACCATGATCAAGGACAAAATAAACAACATCAGGAGTCACAATGTGCTACACAAATCACAGAACTCAAAAGCACCAGCAAATGCCATAAATGACCCCAAGCTGTGGTACTACCACCAAGCTCAGTTTTTAGAAAAGTCACGCTGCTCCATCATGGCTTCAAACCGGTCGGCTGGTCAGAACGCACTGCACACAGATACGAGCGGACAGGACGGCACTGCAAAGCAGAAACGACCCGAAAGCCAGCACTGAATGACAAATACGAACCCACACACTGAACCCGAGAATACAATCTGAAAAAGCACGGAGACTGAAAAGCGTGAATCGGCTCTCACCAATCTTTCACTAACATGCGGTTACACGGAATTAGCAAAAGCGGACTCAAGGGCGGCGACGAAGGCTTTGGCCTACCCCTTTATAGTGACGTCGTACGTGGTTTACGTGTCCGCGTTCTGACCCGATCGGATTTTGGACTGACGGTGTGTACGCATATCAGGCCGCCAGGCCACTTCTGTGGTGAACCGATGAAAACGGTCCGTCGGACCATTCTCATCGGATGGATCGACCGTGTGTACGGCGCATGCACTCTGAATACAACGGTGCATGTGCACTGAGCGTGCCGTTTTTGTGAATGGGGCAATGGGGGGGTTAATGCCGTAATCACGCGCATGCACAGGGATCTGTCGGTCCCACTCGCATGAGCGGGAGTGTCGTCATCGCCGCTCCGGACAATCGCAGTGCCGGAGCGGCGATACAAGGAAAAAGATCGTTGGAGACATGGCGGCTGAGGAGACCGAGGAGAACTTCGGGGGCTTCGATCTCAGGTAAGTCAATCATAATGAGCTAGTATGCTATGCATATTAGCTCATTATGACTTTCTCTAGCAGGGTTTAAAAAAAAAAAAGTTGAGGGTTTACTTCCTCTTTAAGTCCTGCTAGATCTCTTCAGGCTGGCCCCTTCTGTAGGTATAGCTATGCAAAACATTACAAATAAGTGCCTATACTGTTTAAAATCCAGTAATACGCCATCTTAACCTGCTCTGCACATGCTCAGCTGCCCTCTATTTTCAGGCACTGTGCCGCATTTGTAGAGGACAATCTTCTGATTTACTGCTGTTCAGGGACTCTGGGCTTTAGCAAAATGGCAGCATCTAGCAAGTATAAATAGTAACAATGCTGGGGCACACACTAATTATGGTAGCATAAATATTAAGGTAAAATGTATGTTCCTTGCTAAACAGCATTATTTTTATTAAGTTGTTATGGTTAAAGTTCCACTTTATGATTTTATTTTGTGTGTCTCACAAGTTTTTCTATGCGTTTTAGTGTGTTTTGGATCATATTTTGATTATATAGTTGAATGGAACAAACACGTTGATGACAAAAAAATGATGGCAGTTACATTTGAAGATATGAAAATTGTAAGTTCAATTTTTACACATTTGTTTTTTTTTGTTCTGGAGCAAATTGGATCATTCTTGTTTTTGTTTTTTGGGCTTCTATTGGATTGACTGTGGATATAGGATTGTGCATATGGAGGTTTTTGATTGTGTATTTTATTTCTTAGTTGGTTTATTCAACAAATTCACTTCCTTGTTGTGTAAATGTAATCATTGTTTGGGATGAAGGAATTGAATGTACTAAAGGCATATAGGCCAACCACGAAGGAATTTTCGCTTAGCTTAGTGAAAAAGACAAAGCTCTACTGGTTTTCTTGATGCAATCAAAAATATATTTTCTAACATATATATCATATTTCCTGAACTAACCCAAAAAACAATGGCCCGGATTCACAAAGCACTTACGCCGATGTATCTCGAGATACGCCGCGTAAGTGTAAATATGCGCCGTCGTATCTATGCGCCATGCCCATAAACTGAGATATGCCTGAAAATAGGCTTCATCCGACCGACGTAACTTTCCTACGCCGGCGTATCGTTGGCGCATATTTACACTGGTCGCAAGTGGCGCTCCCATTGTTTTCCTATGCACATATGCAAATGAGTGATATACGCAGATTTACGAACGTAGTTGTGCCCGGCGCATAATATACGCGGTTTGCGTAAGTCGTACGTCCGACGTAAAGTTATTCCCCATATAGAAGGCGCAACTCATGCAAAGGTATGGACCAGGGAACACAGCCGTCGTATTTTACGTCGTTTACGTAGTACGTGAATATGGCTAGGCGCAGGTTACGTTCACGTCGTAGGCAGTGATTCGACGTATCTTAGGCAGTTGTTTCTACGTGATTCTGAGCATGCGCACTGGTATGCGGCCACGGGACGGCGCATGCGCCATTCGTTTTAAGTACTTCTAAGGCGCTTGGCCCATCATTAGCATGGGGTCACGCCTCATTAGCATGACTCACACCCACTTCCACCTACGCTGGCTTACGCCGAGGAAACCCAGCGTAGATTTGAGAGCGAGTGGGAGCAAGTGCATTGTGAATGAATACTGCACTTGCCTCTCTGCGCTGCGTCGGCGTAGCGTAGATTCGATACGCTACGCCGGCATAAATATGCGCCGATGTATGTGAATCCGGGCCAATGTGTGCTTGCATGTTTGCTCAAATAAAAATATTGGCTTGAATCTGTCAAGTGAAAACTGTCCTTTCTAGACCACAATATTGCTTCATGCAGTAGTGAACAACATGTTATAGACACTTCCTAATACAATTATAACTATTCCGGCACCATTACTGCTTTTGCCTAATTTCAAAAATGATCTACCGGTATCTTATCTTTTTATAAGGTTAAAAAGTCCTGTCATATGACCATATGTCTCCTTTTCTTGATAGTGGAGGGTGGGGTACAGGACACTTAGGGGAATTTACTAAAACTGGAGAGTGCAAAATCTGGTGCAGCTCTGCATAGAAACCAATCAGCTTCCATGGTTTATTGTCAAAGCTTAACTGCTTGCCGGCCAGCCACCGCAGTTATACGGCGGCAGGTCGGCTCTGCTGGGCGAGATCACGTAGGTATACATCATCTCGCCGTTCAGCCAATAGGGGCGCGCACGCCCCCCGCTGATGCCAACACGTGTGCTCGGCGGGCGCGATCACCGCCGGGCACCCGTGAGAACTGGGAGCTGGTCCTGTCAGGGGGAGAAATGACTTATGGTCTGTTCATACAATGTATGAACAGCGATCTGTCGTTTCCCCATGTCAGTCCCACCCCCCCTTCAGTTAGAACACACCCAGGGAACATACTTAACCCCTTCCTCGCCCCCTAGTGTTAACCCCTTCCCTGCCAGTGGCATTTTTATAGTAATCAATGCATTTGTATAGCACTCATCGCTATAAAAATGCCAATGGTCCCAAAAATGTGTCAAAAGTGTCCGCCATAATGTCGCAGTACCGATAAAAATCGCTGATCACCGCCATTACTAGTAAAAAAAAAATATTAATAAAAATGCCATAAAACTATCCCCTATTTTGTAAACGCTATAACTTTTGCGCAAACCAATCAATAAACGCTTTTTTTTTTTTTTTTTTTTTTTTTTTACGAAAAATATGTAGAAGAATACGTATCGGCCTAAAATGAGGAAAAAAAATGTTTTTTATATATTTTTGGGCGATATTTATTATAGCAAAAAGTAAAAAATATTCATATTTTTTTTTCAAAATTGTCGCTCTATTTCTGTTTATAGCGCAAAAACTAAAAACCGCAGAGGTGATAAAATACCACCAAAAGAAAGCTCTATTTGTGGGAAAAAAACTGACACCAATTTTGTTTGGGAGCAATGTCGCACGACCGTGCAATTGTCAGTTAAAGCGACGCAGTGGCGAATCCCAAAAAGTGGCCCGGTCATTGACCAGCAATATGGTCCGGGGCTTAAGTGGTTAATTGAAAAATTTGAAGTTAGAAGCTGATCGCCTACAATGCACACCTGCCCCAGATTCGGAGTGCGCCAGTTTTAGAGAATCACCCCTAATGTGCCTGTATTCAATAGACTGTTTAGCCTAAGGCAAGATACAGGCTGTGCTTGAGCAGGGGGCATGTTCAAAAGAAAGGCTGGGATTTGGAGGGAGTGTGTGACAGAGGCAGGCTGTGATTGGTTGAGGGGTGAACAAACCACTCAATGCAGGCATGCTGTGTGTCTGCACATTGTACTGTACCTCTGAATGGCCAGCCAAATTACTAAAACTGACTACGCTAACACAGATCAGCTCCTGCGCATTGTGTGCTCAGCTTAGAACAAGGGAAAAAGGTGACCGGCAGGATTAAACAGGTACTTAAACAGGTACTTCAGGCAGAAGAAGTACATAAAAATAATAGAGACTATTAAATCTAAAATTTGCATATGTGAACAGACAAAAAAAAAAAAATATTTAAGGTTAAAATAATCTCCAATAATCAAACATAAACATTAAAGGGTTAAACTCCACTTTTGTGCAGAAAAAAATAGCAAATAAAGGAAAAATAATATAGCATGTATGTTATACAAGTCATATTGTAATTAAATGTTATTAAAAATTACCTTTCCTTTTTAATCTGCAGCTGCTGTAATTTTCTGAAAATGCAATATGACTGCCTGGAGATGTTCTGGGCACATAATGTGTACTGACAAACCCCCAAAAACATAATTTCCTACTTGGGTAATTGGCTCACCAATTTTTGCAGAAGTCTGCCTAAGGTACAAGTCAGATTTGAGGCATCCCCTGCACCAAAAAAGTTCATTTTTGGTAAGATTCTCCCAGTAGGAGCACATCTAAAGAGATACAGGCCCTGCAGATTTCCTCATTAGTGCCCAGAAGTAGAGTTGAGCGGACAAGTAAATGGGGACCCAAACTTTTCAGTACTAAAATGTCTCTAAAAAACGAATGTGGATAGGGAAATAACTTAAAATAACATAAAATACATAAAAAAAATAAATAAATAATCTTGACCTAGGAGGACGAGGTCTATATGGAGTAGGAGTTTGAGGTGGCGGTGGATGTGGCGGTGTAGGTGGAAGCGGCGGTGGAGGACGAGGTAGCCAACACAGGTTTTTGTTTTTAATTTATTTATTTTTTAAATTAGGGTACACCCCAAAAGAGTGAGAAAGATCAGAAATACAAGAATGGCTGGGTAAGGCCAGTATACATGTTTATTCTGCACAAGGTACGGACAAGTCCTGTGGGGTCCATGCCTGGTTCATTTTAATGAACGTGAGCTTGTCTAAATTGGCTCTGGACAGGCGGCTGCGCTTGTCTGTGATAATGCCCCCTGCCGTGCTAAATACACGTTCAGATAATACACTGGCTGCAGGGCAGGCCAGCACCTCCAAGGCGTAAAGGGCAAGCTCAGGCCATGTGCCCAATTTGGAGACCCAGAAGTTTAAGGGGGCATAGCCGTCATTCAGTACGTGTAGGCGTGTGCACACATACTGCTCCACCATGTTGCTGAAATGCTGCCTCCTGCTAAAACGTTCCATATCAACTGGTGGTGCTGTTTGTTGTGGCGTGCTGACAAAGCTTTTCCACATTTCATGCTAACCCTGCCTTCTGAGGTGCTGGCGGTGCCCCGGCTGCATTGGCGACCTCTTCCTCCTCCTCTGACTTGTGCTTCCACTGTGCCCCCGCTGTCAGGTGGGAATTCCACCAGCAGCGCGTCTACCAGCGTGCGCTTGTACTCGCGCATCTTGCGATCATGCTCCAGTGAGGGAATTAAGGACGATACATTGTCCTTGTAACGGGGGTCCAGCAGCGTGGCCACCCAGTACTCAGCACCTGTTAAAATGTGGGCAACACGGCGGTCGTTGCGGAAACACTGCAGCATGCAATCGCTCATGTGTGCCAGGCTGCCCAGAGGCAACGAAAAGCTGTCCTCTGTGGGAGGTGTATCGTCTGTGTCCTCTGTATCCCCCCCAGCCACGCACCAGTGATGGCCATGAGCTGGTCTGGGTGCCACCCTGCTGTGAACATGGTTCCTCCTCCTCCATCTCCTCATCCTCCACCTCAACATCCTCCAGAACTGTGCCCTTGCTGGACAATTGTGTACCTGGCGTTTGTTGGTGCAGGAACCCACCCTCGGAGCCAGTTGTGAATGACTGCCCTGAAAGCCTTGGAAATGATCCTGATTCCTCCTCCTCCTGTGCCACATCCTCTTCATCATCGCCCAAAGCCTTTTTTCAAGGAGGCATAGAACTGGGATAGTAACGCTGAGAACAACGTCATCGGCACTGGCCATGTTGGTGGAGTACTCAAAACAGCGCAACAAGGCACACAGGTCTCGCATGGAGGCCCAGTTATTGGTGGTGAAGTGGTTCTGTTCCGCAGAGCGACTCACGCGTGCGTGCTGCAGCTGAAACTCCACTTTAGCCTGCTGCTGCTCGCACAATCTGGGCAGCATGTGCAAGGTGGAGTTCCACCTTGTGGGCACGTCACATATGAGGCGGTAAGCGAGAAGGCCGAAGTTACGCTGCAGCGCTGACAGGCGAGCAGCAGCAGGATGAGAACGCCGAAAGTGAGCACAGACGGCCCGCACTTTCTGCAGCAGCTGTGGCATATCGGTGTAAGTTTTCAGGAACCTCTGCACCACCAAATTTAGCACATGCGCCAGGCAAGGGATGTGCGTCAAACCGGCTAGGCCCAGAGCTGCTACGAGATTTCGCCCATTATCGCACACCACTAGGCCCGGCTTGAGGCTCACTGCCGACAACCACTCATCGGTCTGTTGTTCCATGTCCCTCCACAACTCCTGCGCGGTGTTGGGTTTTTCCCCCAAACAGGAAAGTTTTAAAACTGCCTGCTGTCGTGAATTTGGTGGTGAATGTGTTACGCTGACCGGATGAGGAGGCGGTAGAGGATGAGGAAGCGGAGTAGGAGGAGTTAGCAACAGGAGGCAGACTGAAGCGCCCTTCAATCCTCGGTGGTGGAAGGACATGCACCAAACTGCTATCCGCCTCAGGCCCAGCCGCCATTGCATTTACCCAGTGTGCTGTTAGGGAGATATAACGTCCCTGACCATGCTTACTGGTCCACGTATCCGTAGTTAGGTGGACCTTGCCACAGATGGCGTTGCGCAGTGCACACCTGATTTTGTCCCCCACTTGGTTGTGCAGGGAAGGGATGGCTCACCTGGAAAAGTAGTGGCGGCTGGGCACGACGTACTGTGGGACAGCCAATGCCATCAGGCTTTTAAAACTCTGCGTCTCCACCAGACGGAATGACAGCATTTCAGAGGCCAGGAATTTTGAAATGCTGGCATTCAGGGCCAGGGATCGCGGGTGGGTAGGGGGGGTACTTCCTCTTCCGCTCCAGTGTTTGGGAGATAGAGAGCTGAATGCTTCCATGGGACATTGTGGAGATGTTTGAAGCAGAAGAGGAAGCAGGAGGAGCCAGAGACCTTTCTTGGTTTTTGAGGTGTCTACTCCACTGCAGCTCGTGCTTTGCACTTAGATGCCTGGTCATGCAGGTTGTGCTCAGGTTGAGAACGTTTATGCCTCGCTTCAGGCTCTGATTGCACAGCGTGCAAACCACGCGTGTCTTGTCATCAGCACATTGTGTGAAGAACTGCCATGCTAGGGAACTCCTTGGACCTGGCTTTGGTGTGCTCAGTCCCTTGCTGTGTTGGGCAGTAGCAGGCATACTGTCTAGGGGACGGACGCTCCGCTTTTGCACCCTGCTCCCTCTTCTGCTGTGCTGGTGGTTCTGTGCGACCACCGCCTCTTCCTCCGAACAACACAGGTCACCTGCATAACGTTGATTCTAATTTGGGTTCGAGGACCTCATCGTCCTCCACATCATCTTCCACCCAGTCTTCACCACTGCCCTCCTTGTCGGTCTGCACAATTGCGAAAGCAGCAGCAGTTGGCAACTGTGTTTCTTCATAATCCGAGACGTGCTGTGATGGTCCCCCCATGTACTCATCTTGAAACATAAGTGGTTGGGCACCGGTGCACTCAATCTCTTCCACTTCTGGGGCAGGGCTAGGTGGATGGCCCTGGGAAACCATGCTAACAGAGTCATCAAAAAGAAGAAGAGACTGCTGCATGATTTTGGGCTCAGACTGCTTGGCTGATTTGCAAGGGGGTGAGGTGAAAGACTGATGGACATCGGCTGCAGGTGACAACTCTGATCTTTCAGCACAAGACTGGTTAGGAGACAATGTGAAGGAACTGGAGGCACTGTCAGCAACCCAATCTACTATCGCCTGTTCTGCTCCTGGCCTCAACATTCGTAGAGCCGGATTAGGCCCAACCAAATACCGCTGCAGGCTCTGTCGCCTACTCGCACCTGAGGAAGGTGTTTCACTTGTGCGTGTAGCTGGCACAGATCGACCACATCCTCTCCCTGCAACAGGAGCTCCACCAGCAGCACCACGACCGGGGCCACGTCCCTTATTTGACGTTCTCCTCATATTTCTCAAATGTAGGATCTTGCCCTAAATGGGTGTTTTGAATAGCACAATAGAAGAACAGTATCTAAAGTGTGTATCTCACACGTACAGATATGCAGGAAACGCACCAAAAAAAATTATTTGCCCTAAATGGGTGTTTTTTGAATAGCAAAATAGAAGAACAGTAGCTAAAGTGTTTATCTCACACGTACAGATATGGAGGAAACACTGCAAACACTGGAGGAAACACTGCAAAATAGATGGTTTTTGCCCTAAATGGGTGTTTTTTGAATAGCAAAATAGAAGAAAAGTAGCTAAGGTGTTTATCTCGCACGTACAGATATGGAGGAAACACTGCAAACACTGGAGGAAACACTGCAAAATAGATGTTTTTGCCCTAAATGGGTGTTTTTTGAATAGCAAAATAGAACAAAAGAAGCTAAAGGCCTAGATACACGTAGAGCGGCGTATGTTTGAGCCGGCGTAGCGTATCATATTTACGCTACGCCGCCGCAAGTTAGAGAGGCAAGTGCTGTATTCACAAAGCACTTGCGTCCTAAGTTACGGCGCCGTAGCGTAAATGTGCCGGCGTAAGCGCGCCTAATTCAAATTGGGAAGAGGTGGGCGTGTTTTATGTTAATAAAGCATGACCCCACGTAATTGACGTTTTGAACGTACGGCGCATGCGCCGTCCATGGACGTATCCCAGTGCGCATGCGTCGGATAGAATGCCTAAGATACGTCGAACACTGCCTACGACATGAACGTAACTTACGCACAGCCCTATTCGCGTACGACTTACGCAAAGGACGTAAAAAGATACGTTTGTTTCGACGTCCATACTTTGCATGGGCTGCGCCACCTAGAGACATGCTTTATCTTTACGCCGGCGTATGTCTTACGTAAACGGCGTAACTAATTGCGACGGGCGTACGTACGTTCGTGAATCGGCGTATCTTGCTCATTTACATATTCAACGCAGAAAACAACAGAAGCACCACCTAGCGGCCAGCGTAAATATGCACCCTAAGATACGACGGCGTAGGAGACTTACGCCGCTCGTATCTTAGCCTAATTTAAGCGTATCTGGTTTCCAGAATACCTTTAAATATACGACGGCGCAGATTCTGACTTACGACGGCGTATCTACTGATCCGCCAACGTAACTCTTTGTGAATCTGGCACAAAGTGTTTATCTCACACGTACAGATATGGAGGAAACCCTGCAAAATGTGTGTTTTTGCCCTAAATGGGTGTTTTTTGAATAGCAAATTAGAAGAAAGTAGCTAAAGTGTTTATCTCACACGTACAGATATGGAGGAAACACTGCAAATTTTTTTTTTCCCTAAATGGATATTTTTTGAATAGCACAATAGAAGAAAAGTATCCAAAGGGTGTATCTCACACGTACAGATATGGTGGAAACACTGCAATTTTATTTTTTATTTTTCCCTAAATGGATGTTTTTTGAATAGCACAATAGAAGAAACGTATCTAAAGGGTGTATCTCACAGAAACATATGCAGTGCTGGTGTAATTTGATTTCTGAAGCAGGACTGACTCCTATTTCTCTCCCTAAAAGCAAAAGCAGGCAGGAACCTTTCCCTAAAGTAACTATCTAAAGCAGAGTGACTTGCTGTGCTATGTAGATCGCTGAGTAATTTGATTTCTGAAGCAGGACAGTCTGACTCCTATCTAATTCTCTCCCTCAGAGCAGCAGCAGCGCCATCCTTTCCCTACCCTATCTAAAGCAGAGTGACGTGCTGTGCTATGTGCCTCTAGCTTATATAGATGCTGGGTCACATGCTGCACTGGCCAATCGCAGCCATGACATTAGTAGGCATGGCTGTGATGGCTTCTAGGTCACACAAGTAAAACAAATGGTGATTGGCTGCCCTGCAGCGCGCCATTACATTGCCGAACACCGAACCCGAACCCGAACTTACAGTAAACTTTACAGTTCGGGTTTGCTCAACCCTACCCAGAAGTTGCACAGCTGATTGATAATCATAAAACCACTCCCATTAGACCCACAGAGACACAGAGAAATAAACAGGGATTTCTTCAGAATAAAAAAGGTAGGAATCTGCAACAAAAGGTTGTTAAAATCCTTGCAATGTACATAGATCACCCAGAGGGGGATGTTTTTTTTTTTCAACAAAAGTGGAATTACACTTTAAGAATGTTCATCATTCTACCACAAAAAAATATATAATTTGTTTCTTTTCACTTTAAGGATTTTCCAACACAACTGAAAAAAATATCAGAATTTTTTGAACTTCCTTTGACAGAGGAGCAAATTTGCACAGTACAAAGTCGAACTTCTTTTAAGTCTATGAAAGAGAAATCTGAAGACACACATGGGAAGCTTGGTGATGCTTTCTTCAGAAAAGGTAGAAACAATTCTAAAATTTGCAGAGAATAGAATAATACACAGGCTGAGTTCCTAGGTTTCAGTCTTTGCATCAGAGGAGCTTTAACTGAATATAAATGAGATAACTTTTACTGCTATTTTATTGTTATTAAATATACTCATGAAGGTGATAATGTTACAGCTGAACGTCAAGCAGATATAAGCAACACAAATTAAAGCAGTTCTGTAGCATGGCTGGATCTAGGGGGGTGCTCGGGTGGGCTACACCTTCCCCTAGATTTCAGTTGTGCCCTCCCAACAGCGAACTGCACCCCCCTTTCCTGCCTCCACCCCAGCCGCTGTGCCCATCTGCCAAACTCCTCCCAGGGCTAGGACACAACAGGTGTAATGTGGAGGGGATGGGGCATTAGTATCATTGCTAGTAGTGGGCATCCAGGTACTGACTGGCTACAATCTCCGGCTCCTGCCTCATCCCTTCCTACCTACATTACCATATAGTAGAGCTGCACGACTGATCGCTAAAAAATCTTGATCTCGATTCAACCCTCCTCACGATCTCTATGCAGAATTTCCCGATTCATTTAATGTAACAAGTGCAGAGAGTTTCACAACTTTGTCCGTGCTCGTAGATAAACTCAAAAGGTTTTACCTTGCCCCAATATTATTGGTACTATCACTGAAAATGACCTAGGTAACAAAGACAGTCCTGTTCCTACATAGAAATCGCCGGTCTCTTTTTGTGATGTTTCATGATAAGAAATCTAGGAAATCGTTTTTGTTTTTCTGAATAGGACAAATTGGAGACTGGAAGAACCTCTTCACTGAAGAACAGAGTAAAGAAGTGGATACAAAATTCCAACAATATCTTGCAGGGACAAAGTTGGGAGAATTGCTGAACTATGCAAAATACTGCAAAATGTAGATATTCCAGAAAATTAATAAAGTGTAAAGCTGAACTATGGAAATTAATAATAATAATAATAAAAAAAAAACACCAATTAATGTAGTTCTACTTGCTATCAGTCTCTTTTAACCACCTGAACAGCACCACTAAGATTGAAAGGGGGTGGTTGGGACTAGGAGCCAATCAAGCCATTTGAGCTGGCATCCTTACATATTTTTAATCTTGATTGGTCACGTGAGGGGGAGAGAGAACGTTTTTAAGAATAATTAGAGTTAGCCTTATCTTCCACTTCCTCTCCAGTAGAGAAAATCTAGTCCCAAACCTGGCTGTGCTGTCTGGTAGCACTCTCTATATCTTAGGACTAGCTGGGCAAATATACAAATCCTTATGCAGGTAAAAAATATTCATAACACTATTTAATTGTGTATTTATCATTTTGCCTGGAGTTCAATGTGTAACTACAATGATACTTGATTTAGCAGGTTGCATATCTAATTTGAAGTACCGGTATTCATTGATGAGCTATAGTAAATGTATTTTACCATATCTGGATTGTGAACTAAAATAAAACAAATTAGAGCTGTAAAGTTAGTTGTGTTTTGCTTCAGCTTGGAAAATCTATTTTAAAATCTGGTTAACAGTTTTACATAGAAATGTCTTGGCAATGTATTATATCTGTATTCTGCCTGAGGATTGTTATACCCAATAAGTGGTTTACTATAAACCACTGAATATTTTAAAGACCAAGTTCACCTTCTGGGAAAAAATGATAAATGTACATATTTTTGCTGAATAAAAATGTTAATTTATTATATTTTTCCTGAACTATCATGCAAAACATTGCACCAGTGATCAATGGATAGTGGGTGCAATATCAGATTCCTGCAGACAAGCCCTGCAGCTGTCAATGCCCTCCCAGTTCATTAAAAGAGAAGTACAGCAGAGAGCTGGCTGAAGTCTCTGCTGATGTAACAAAAGTCGGTCCAGGCTCCACGTCATCAAAACCACAGAGACGGCTATCTGGTCCTGGCTAACGAGCTGGTTCCTGTAAGGACTGCACAGGCGCAATCCTTGCCGACGGAAATCTCCGAACCTCGGCAGGCATCCAGGGCGACGTGGAATTTGAGGAAAGTGGCCAGTCGGCCTCACGTCCTCGCTTCGCTCGGACGGCTCGCTCCGCTAGCTTGGCCTCCTGGCTCTTTTTTTTACATCCTCCAATCCACGGGGATGTTAAAGAATGAGCCTGGATGCCGGCCGAGGTTCGGAGATTTCCGTCGGCAAGGATTGCGCCTGTGCAGTCCTTACAGGAACCAGCTCGTTAGGGGAACCTTAACAACAAGTCACCAGGAACCGCCATTTTCCTGGACCGACACCCTGATCAGCCTCTCAGCGAGCCGCTGAGAGCCTGAGCCGCCCGCCTCTGCCCTTGTCCCCTTCACAGCTCAGCTCTCCAAAGAGCGAGGAGGGAGCAGAGCAGAGAATTGTGACAGTCTCCAGCTCTCTGGTCGCTTCCACTGTAAGGCCCCATACACACAATAGAATTTATCCGCGAATACGGTCCAGCGGACCGTATCCGCGGATAAATCCTCTCGTGGATTTCGGCGGATTTTCATGCGATGGTGTGTACACACCATCGCATTGAAATCCGCGCCGAAATCCTCTTGCGATGACGTGTCGCGCCGTCGCCGCGATTATGACGCGGCGACGTGCGTGACGCTGTCATATAAGGAATTCCACGCATGCGTCAAATCATTACGACGCATGCGGGGGATCCCTTCGGACGGATGGATTCGGTGAGTCTGTACAGAACAGCGGATCCATCCGTGGGATCCGATTCCAGCGGATAGATATTCTGTGCATGTCGACAAATATTTATCTGCTGGAATTCGGAAATATCCGCGGATAAATATCCGCCGGAGTGTACACACCATAGAATCTATCCGCTGAAACCCATTCGATGGGATTTATCTGCGGATAGATTCTATGGTGTGTGGCAGGGGACGGGTAAAGCATTCGCACCAATGCTGCATCCACCTAGGTAAGTATAATTCAAGAAAATAAAATAGAAAAACACTTATCTTTTAAGAACTACAAGCCACAGTGGAAGATGGGACTTGTCGTTTTTCATTTACATGTTCATGTGAATAGATGACACGGCTGTGATGGTCGAGCTGTTTTCATCCACTGTCACATAACAGAGAGAGGATCCCTTTCAAGGAAAGGAGGGGGGATTGTGTGTGTGTGTGTGTGTGTGTGGGGGGGGGGGGGTGTTAAGGGTGACATGTGTTAGAGAATGTGTCCTTCACTCTAGGAACAAAACATTTTAAGTCAGCAGCTACACACACTGTAGCTGCTGACTTTTATTAAAAAGGCACTTACCTGTTCCACCTGGGCCAGTTCCTCACCAGTCTGGTATCTTAGTGTGG
Source organism: Rana temporaria (assembly GCF_905171775.1). Lineage (NCBI taxonomy): Eukaryota > Metazoa > Chordata > Amphibia > Anura > Ranidae > Rana > Rana temporaria. Next base: position 356,989,232 of record NC_053492.1, read on the forward strand.
GAGGTGAGCTGTGACCCCTTTGCAGCTTCCCACTGCACGTGTGCAAGCCACTCTTTGTGAAAGGTCCTACAGCCTTCTGAGACCTGTGACATGTCCCAAGAGGCTGCGACCGAGATAAAAATATGTATACTTATCTATTCTGAGGATGCTCCGGTCCAGTCACAAGATCGGCTCCCAGCGCTGGCTTCAGCATAGATTAAGGAGAGCCGACGACAGACGCCCCATAGCCTATGATGGGTATTACCATCCAGGCTCTGTAATTACTGGCAGAGATCTCTCTTCTTCACTGAAGCCGAAGGTGGGACTAGATCATGTGACCAGACCGGAGCACCCTCAACGTAGGTAAGAATACAGGGCCAAATCTTCAAAGGAGATACGCAGGCGGAACTGCTGTTCAGCCTGCGTATCCCTGTGCCTAACTTTGGAAACGATCCTCAAAAGGATTTTTCCAAAGTTAGGCAGAAGATCTGACATCTGTAAGACACTTACACTGTCAGATCTTAAGATGCAGTACCGCATCCGCCGCTGGGGGCATTTCGAGTCGAAATGCCGCCTAGCGTATGCAAATGAATACTTAAGCAGATCCACAAAGCTTTTAAGCTTTGTGTTTTCTGCGTAAGTTACGATTTGCTTGCGCAAAATTAGGGCTGGTTTTACAATGTGTAAAGTTAGTACACCATGTAAAACCATACCTTTTTTTAGATCGCCGCGTTTTTTTTTTAATTTTGATTTTTTTTTTTCGGCGCATATTTTTTTTTAACCCGTCGCAACTTTATTGTCCCGTCGCAATCCACAAAGCCCGGCGTAAATTACGTTTGCGCGCTGCCCGTCGGGAAAAATGACGTCACACGCATGCGCAGTACGTCCGGCGCGGGAGCGCGCCTAATTTAAATGGCAATCGCCCATTTTAATTAGGAACGCCTTAGGATGCACAGAGTTAAGTTGCACTGCCGCAATTTTCCGTGTAAGTGCTTTGAGGATCGCTACCTAAATTCGGAGAATTGCGGCCGTGTAACTTAACTCTGAAAAGTTAAGTTAGGCAGCTTTTCTGTGGATTTGGCCCACAGATCTTACCTTTACAAGGTAGATAGGCTTATAACTGGGGTGGATTTAAATATAGTTAGTGTTTGACTGAACTTCCACTTTACCAAATGAGGATAAAATGAAATCTTTAGCTGATGGCACACAATTGGATTGTCCAAGGTACTCAGTAATTTAACATATTGCAATATGAATCCCTTCATGGCAAATGCAAAAGAAATATTAAAGGGGTTGTAAAGGTACAATTTTTTCCTAAATAGCTTCCTTTACCTTAGTGCAATCCTCCTTCACTTACCTCATCCTTCAATTTTGCTTTTAAATGTCCTTATTTCTTCTGAGAAATCCTCACTTCCTGTTCTTCTGTCTATGACTCCACACAGTAATGTGAGACTTTCTCCCTGGTGTGGAGTGTCATGCTCGCCCCCTCCCTTGGACAACAGGAGAGACAGGACGCCCACTAACACACAGCTCCTTTCTCTATCTGCAACGTAGAGAGCATCCTGACTCTCCTGTTGTCCAAGGGAGGGGGCGAACACGACACTCCACACCAGGGAGAAAGCCCTGCATTACTGTGTGTAGTTACAGACAGAAGAACAGGAAGTGAGGATTTCTCAGAAGAAATAAGGACATTTAAAAGCAAAATTGAAGGATGAGGTAAGTGAAGGAGGACTGCACTAAGGTAAAGGAAGCTATTTAGGGAAAAAAAATGTAACTCCTGAAACCAGTTTTGAAACTTGGACATGGGTCAGTAAAACTATACAGTAGATATCATTGCAACTATGTAATATATCCAGGTGAATTATACCTGTTTTTTTTCCAACGACATACTGAGCTTTCATTTGGGGGTAGATGTTAATATAAATTTAAATGTACAGTGCCTTGAAAAAGTATTCATTCCCCTTAAAATTTTCCAAATGTTGTCATGTTACACACTAAGCACTGTTATGCCGCGTACACACGACCGTTTTTCGAGTTCTAAAAAATGACGTTTTTTTTAATGTCATTAAAACAACCGTGTGTGGGCTTCAAAGCATTTTTCACGATCTAAAAAATGGCCATTAAATTTCCGAACATGCTCTATTTTTTTCACGAAAACTTAAACCAAAAACGTAAATGGATTTTTATGTGATAGACAAACACAAAGTGGCACATAATTGTGAAGTGAAAGGAAAAAGATAAAGTATTAGCCACTTGACCTCCAGAATTTTTCCCCCCACAAATGGAGCTTTCTTTTGGTGGTATTTGATCATGTCTGTGTTTTTTATATTTTGCACTATGAATGAAACAATACAAAACATTTTGAAAACATTTTTTTTACTTCCTGCTATAAAACATATCCAATAAAAAATGAATTTCTTCATAGATTTAGGTCAATATGTATTTTGCTACATATTTTTGGTAAAAGAAATCCCAACAAGCGTATATTGATTAGATTGCATAAAGGTTATAGCGTCTACAAACTATGATGTATAACTACTGGGGTTATATTTATTTATTTTTTAGTACTAGTACTAGCAGTGATCAGCAACATTTAGCAGGACTGTGATAGTAATGCAGCCAGTCTGACACTAACTGACACTACCAGTGACACTAAGGCCCCGTACACACGACCAAACATGTATGCTGAAACTGGTCCGCGGACCAGTTTCAGCATACATGTTCGGTCGTGTGTAGGCGCGAACGGGCTGAATTCCAGCAAACATTTGCCCACCGGGCCTTTTCCCAGCAGACAAATATTCCTGGACGTGTTTTAAAACCGTCCGCTGGAATCCTGCCCGCTCGGACATGTACGGTCGTCAGTACAGACCTACCGTACATGTCCGAGCGCCCGCCGTCCCTCGCATGCGTCGAATGACTTTGACGCATGCGTGGAAGCCTTTAAATGGCAGGCCCGCCCACGTTGCCGCGTCATCGCCGCGGCGACGACGCGGACACGCCCCGCGTATTGTTTACGCGCGGACTTCTGTACGATGGTTAGTACAGCCATCGTACAGAAGCCCTCTGGCAGACATGTACGGTGAAAACGGTCCGACGGACCGGTTTCATCGTACATGTTTGCTCGTTAGTACCCGGCCTTATACAGTGATCAGTGCTAAAAATATGTCACCGTACTAATGACACTGGCCAGGAAGCGGTTAACATCAAAGGGTTAAAAGTGTGCCTAATGCCGCGTACACACAACCGTTTTTCGGGTTCTAAAAAATTAAGTTTTTAAGGGTCTAGAAAAAACAGATCATTAAAACGGCCTTGCCTACACACGATCGTGGAAAAAAAATGCTCTAGCAAAGCGCTGTGACGTACAACACGTACGACGGACTTAAAAAGGGGAAGTTCCATTCGAATGGCACCACCCTTTGGGCTGCTTTAGCTGATTTCGTGTTAGTAAAAGACGATTCACGCTTTTCTGTCTGTTACAGCGTGATGAATGTGCTTACTCCATTACGAACGGTAGTTTTACCAGAACGAGCGCTCCCATCTCATAACTTGCTTCTGAGCATGTGCGTTTTTTTCACGTCGTTAAAGCCCACACACGACCGTTTTTTACAACCTTAAAAACGACAATGTTAAAAACGTTGTGAGAAAATAGAGCATGTTCGAAATTTTTAATGCTCATTTTTTTAGATCATGAAAAATGCTCTGAAGCCCACACACGATCATTTTTAATGACATTAAAAAAAATTCATTTTTTAGAACCCGGAAAACGGTCGTGTGTACGCGGCATAACAGTGCTTAGTGTGTTTACTGTGAGGGAGGTGCTTTTACTAAGGAATGTGTTGGTTTTTATTCTCTGCTTTGCAGGGAAACAAAAACCTGCACACCTCAGCTGACAAGACAGAGCTTTGTATTGTTTATAATGACAGTGCTCTGTCCTGTCTTCCTCCTCGTCGATCAGCCAGTGCCAACAGTCATTCATTGGCTGTCACCCGCTGATCACTTGTGCTGTCTCTAATCACAACACAGAGAGTGCACACCCTACCAGGGCTGGACTGGGACAGAAATTTGGCCCTGGACTTCATCGAGACTGGCCCACTTTGACAGGTCTCTCCCATGGTGGCCAGACAACTCCTGCCCCCCCCGGCCACCCAAGCCCCCTCTCCCCCTTCACTAACCACTAGCCGTTCTACTTTATTAGAGTAGAACGGCTGGTACTGGTACTCTTATAGGCAGTACCAGTGGGGAAGCTAGACATTTCACCCGGGGCATAGAATCAGTTCGGTCCCCCCCTTATGGGACAAGATTAGGCAGAAGTGAGAAACTCCCAGGCCATAGCTGTTGAGTCAGCTGTCTGTCCCCTCCCCCCATGCTCCTCTGTCGTCCCCCATGCTCCTCTGTCGTTCCCCATGCTCCTCTGGTCCTCCCCCTGCTTCTTTGTTCCCCCCAGGTGAGCGCTGCGGGGAGGGAGAGACAGAGGAGTAGAGGGGGGCGGCAGTCCGCTGTCACTGAAGCCAGCCCACTGAGCCATCGGCCCACCGGGAAACTCCCTGTAGTCCCAATGGCCAGTCCACACCCTGCACCCTACCCAGAAGTGTTGGTACAGGAAAGGCACTCTGCCACTGTACTCATATGTGAGGCAGTCCATAAGTCGATTCTAAAGTCTCAACTTTTTTTTCTTCTAAAATAACAAACATTTTATACTTACCTGCTCTGTGTAGTGGTTTTGCACAGAGCAGCCCAGATCCTCCACTTCTTGGTCCTCCCTCTTTTCGAGCGCCTCCACAGCAAGCTGCTTGCAATGGGGGACCAGGGCAGAAACACAAATTCCTGTGTCCATTCAGACGGTTAGGCCCCATCGCTCTCTCTCTTCGTTGGCTAACTTACTTTGGTTGACAGCAGTGGGAGCCAATGGCGCTCTTGCTGTGTCTCAGCCTATCAGGAGGGAGAGTGCCGGGTGGCTGAAGCACTCGTGGACATCACTTGACAGAGATGGGGCTCAGGTAAGTATTAGGGGGCCTGAGGGGGGCTGCTACACACAGAAGTTTTTTTTTTTATCTTAATGCATAGAATGCATAGAAAAACCTTCTGCCTTTACCACCACTTTAACATTTTAGAAAATAACAATGAGGGAAACTCTGCACAGGCCAGTAATATAAAAGTAAAATGTATGCATATTTTTTAGTGATTTATTTTTATGCATTGATTCATGCAGTATTTATCGCTTAGTGAAGAGACTACACTGACACACATTGGTTGTTAAGCCACTATAATCTATTCATCTCATATAATGTGTGTCCCAGTCTCTGATCGATATAAAAAAAATTACAATTTGCACCTTATATCAGGGCATCTCCTGGTACTAACTTGTCTCCTCGGCTGTCTCCTCTCTCAGGCTGACATCTAAAGCGGGATGGGGCAGAGCACTCTGGCTGATGTCAGCCGGGGAGGAAGGGAGGAGAGAGGAGAGAGCTGAGCAGTCATGCGAGTGCCCGAAGACACTCTGATATAAGGTACATATGAGCCTCTTTTTTTATATAGATCAGACACTGAGGTACATATTGTTACATAACAGAGGGGATGGGATGAATATATTATAGTTTTTATAGCAGCAGGATGGGCGGGCAATGTCTTGAGCTTGCAGGCAGGGAGGGAGAGCAGAAAGGAGAGCTGTGGATGACAGAGGCACGTAAACCAACCACGGTGTCAGGGCTCAGCAGCCATGATAAACCATGGTCACTTTAAAACACTAAATTTTAAGAGAGCAAATTTTCCAAGGATGAGGGCTGCTCTCCAGGACTTGGACTGGGAGGGACTATTGGCACAGATGAACACAGAACAGAAATGGGAATTCTTCAAAAAGACTGTGTGGAACCTCACTGCAAAGTATGTTCCCATGGGCAATAAGTTTAAAAGGCTAAAAATAAAACCTATGTGGCTCACGGTCAAAGTTAAAAAAGCTATAAACAATAAGAAAGTAGCTTTTAAAAAATATAAAAATGAAGGAACACTAGTGTTGTTTAAATGTTACAAAGAATATAACAGGATATGCAAAAAGGAAATCAAGGATGCAAAAATTCAAAACGAACGACAGATTGCAAAAGATAGTAGGACAAACCCCAAAAAATTCTTTAAATATATTAATAGTAAAAAGGTGAAGTCTGAGCATGTAGGCCCCTTACAAAATAATCTAGAGTGGGTGACTGGGGACAAAGAGAAGGCAAATTTATTAAATGTTTTCTTCAGCTCTGTGTATACAATGGAGCATGGGGGAGCTCATGTCCAAAATGGGGGTGGGAGTGACACAACCCCAAATCCACAATGGCTCAAAAGTGATATGGTCCAGAAATATTTAGACAGAATAAAGGTGGATAAAGCACCTGGACCTGATGGCATCCATCCACGGATCCTAGGTGAGTTGAGCTCTGTCATTTCAAAGCCACTGTATCTAATATTTAGGGACTCATTAAAGACAGGAATAGTACCACTGGATTGGCGCAGGGCCAATGTGGTGCCCATATTTAAAAAGGGAACAAAGTCTTTACCAAGTAACTATAGACCTGTTAGTTTAACTTCTATAGTTGGGAAGATACTGGAACGTTTAATAAAAGACCACATGGATGAGTTCTTGCTGGAAAAAAACTATTTAAGCAGCAGACAACATGGATTCATGAAAGACAGAAGTTGTCAGACAAACTTCTTTTTATGAAGAGGTAAGTAAAACCCTGGACAGAGGCGTGGCTGTGGACGTGATATATTTGGATTTTGCAAAAGCGTTCGATACAGTTCCGCACACACGGCTCATGTGTAAGGCAAGGTCTACAGGATTGGATATATCAGTTTGTAAATGGATAGAAAACTGGCTGAAAGACAGAATTCAGAGAGTCGTGGTTAATGATTCTTACTCTGAATGGTCCAATGTTATCAGTGGTGTACCCCAAGGTTCAGTGCTGGGACCCTTACTTTTCAATATATTTATAAATGATATTGGGTCTGAGATCAAAAGTAACATTTCTGTCTTTGCAGATGACACCAAGCTATGCAGTGGAATAACGTCCTTACAGGATGTCTCCAATTTACAAGCCGACCTCAATGCTCTGTCTGATTGGGCGACTAAGTGGCAGATGAGGTTTAATGTAGATAAATGTAAAGTTATGCACTTGGGGGCTAAGAATATGCATGCATCATACATACTAGGGGGTGTACAACTGGGGGGATCTGTAGTGGAGAAGGATCTGGGGGTTTTAGTTGATCATAAGCTCAATAATGGCATGCAATGCCAAGCTGCGGTTTCCAAAGCGAGCAAAGTCCTTTCTTGTATTAAGAGAGGTATGGACTCCAGAGACAGAGATTTTTTATTAGATTAGATTATTAGATTAATTTTGCCCCTGTACAAATCATTAGTAAGACCTCATCTGGAATATGCAGTTCAGTTTTGGGCACCAGTTCTCAAAAAGGATATAGGAGAACTGGAGAAAGTGCAGAGAAGAGCAACCAAACTGATAAGAGGCATGGAGGAGCTCAGCTATGAGGAAAGATTAGAGGAACTAAATTTATTCACTCTTGAGAAGAGGAGAATAAGGGGGGATATGATCAACATGTACAAATATATAAGAGGTCCATACAGTGAACTTGGTGTTGAGTTATTCACTTTACGGTCATCACTGAGGACAAGGGGGCACTCTTTACGTCTAGAGGAAAAGAGATTTCACCTCCAAATACGGAAAGGTTTTTTCACAGTAAGAGCTGTGAAAATGTGGAACAGACTCCCTCCAGAGGTGGTTCTGGCCAGCTCAGTAGATTTAAAAAAGGTCTGGATTCTTTCCTAAATGTGCAGAATATAACTGAGTACTAAGATTTGTAGGTATAGTTGATCCAGGGTAAATCCGATTGCCTCTCGGGGGATCAGGAAGGAATTTTTTCCCCTGCTGTAGCAAATTGGATCATGCTCCGCTGGGGTTTTTTGCCTTCCTCTGGATCAACTGTGGGTATGGAGTTGGGTGTATAGGATTTTACTGTGTATTTTGTTTTGTTTTTTTGTGGTTGAACTGGATGGACTTGTGTCTTTTTTCAACCTGACTAACTATGTAACTATGTAACTATGTAACTATGTACAGGGGGAGGACAGAACCAGGCAGGATCATCCACGCATCACCTGGCACAGCCCAAAGAACCCACCCCGGGGGGTTTAGTTCTCTCATGTAACTCAAATTTGGTGCCCAATGAGGAGCATAGAGGAAGAGTCACCTGCTAACCACCACCACCACCCCCTTCCTACAGGCATCTTCAGTTTTATCAAATATGACATGCAGTTGCTGTTTACCTTCCCCCAGTCTGGAGTCATTTAAACTGAAGAATGAAATAAATCTAACATGAGAAAAAATATGTTTGCAAGCTTTTTATAGGGTACATGTTACTAAAAAAAAACATGCATTTATTTTATTAGCGGGAGGAATGGTTGCTGATCAAACATTTCCATGGACTCTGATGATAAGCTTTTGGCCCACTGAGATGTTGCTTTTGAATTTAATGATAGGTAATAAAAATAAAAGCTTACTGTGATCAAATTTATTGCATTTATTTCAGAATCAGTATGATCATAGATATGCCATGCCCAACTCTCTGACCTGATGTTTAAAAGTCACTCTGTCTTGGGTTCACTGGTGGAGGTGCCAACAAGGGCCAAAGTGTTCACAAACACTATAAATCAGAAATGCATTGGGAATCTATGCTAAAGACTTGCTGGGACTATTGCCACGTACACACAATAATTTTTCGAAGTTTTTCGGCTTTTCGAAAAAACATATTTTTTCCCCACACATATTTTTTGCCCACACACGATCGTTTTTAAAAAATGCTCTAGCGAAGCGTGGTGACGTACACCACGTACGACGGCACTATAACGGGTAAGTTCCATGCGGATGACGCCACCCTTGGGGCTGCTTTAGCTGATTTCCTGTAAAAAACGATTCACGCTTTTCTGTCTGATACAGCGTGATGAATGTGCTTACTCCATTACGAACAGTAGTTTTACCAGAACGAGCGCTCCCATCTCATAACTTGCTTCTGAGCATGCACAGGTTTTTAACGTCGTTTTAGCCCACACACGATAATTTTTTACAACACAAAAAACTACATAGTTTAAAACGTCGTTAAAAAATGCAGCATGTCCAAAAAAAAAATTGTTGTTTTTTTAATGCCGAAAAATTATCGTGTGTACGCGGCCTTAGGCCTGCATGGAACGCGAATCGCTGGAAGAACCCTGCAACATGGACTTCTCTACTAGAGCACCACCAAGTTTGGACTTTACCTTTAAAGACTTTCTTCTGTGCAGGTAACCTGGGACAGCCATAGTTAGGTTTAGTTAGGGAAACAACGTTACCACATGTTACACATGTTCTGCCAAAAGTTCAGTAAAGTTGTTTCAACTGCTCAAAGCCTGATCTGAAGTTACTGAAAGGGTGCATGTAGGGTCCTGGTGTCTGTCTAAGGCCACCTTTTTCAACCAGGGTGACTTGAGGTTTCTTCAGAAGTACCTTGGCAAAATGCCTAAATATTGCCCAAAAAATTGTATACAAGCCGGCGTGTGGATGAAGCCTGCCTTTTAGTTACACAAAGCCACAGGTTGACATTGTGCACCATTACAGCCAGGCCCGGATTGGCCATAGGGCAAACCGGGCATTTGCCCGGTGGGCCGCGGCCGCCGGGCCACTGTTCTGACTTGCGGGGCCAAGGCAGGCTGCTCTTTAAGCCCGCGCCGGTCCTCCGACCTTTCTGCGGCCGCCCGGCTGCCAGTTCAGCCTCGGCATCAGCAGCTCCTGAAGGGGGAGGGACTAGAGGAGACACCGCTCCACGGCCGCCAATGAAGTTCAGCCGTTGGTGCTGGGGGGCGTGACCAGGAAGGGAGAGGAGCCTGCTACAGCCTGTGTTCTGCCTATGGGATCTCTCAGCAAAAACATAAGTGCGGCCCCTGTAACCTGAATAGGAGGAGCGGTGGCTGCATATAGAAGAATAATTCTCTCCATCGTCCCCCCGCGGTTTCTGAATGCTTGCTTCTGCTCCTCTCCCTCTTGCAGGCATTCAGGTACTGCGGGAAGAAGATGGAGAGAATGATTCTTCTATATGCAGCCACCCCACCGCTCCACCTATCCTGCTTATCTCTGCTGCCCCCCCAGTGCTCTCTAGTCTCTACCCCCCCCCAGTGCTCTCTAGTCTCTACCCCCACAGTGCTCTCTAGCCCCCCCAGTGCTCTCCACCTCCCTCCTGTGTTCTTCACCTCCCCCTGTGCCCTCTGCCTCTCCTCCTCTCCCTATGCTCTACACTTCCCCCTGTGCTCTTCACCTCCCCCCAATGCTCTCCAACACCTCCAGTGCTCTCTAGCCCCCCCCCCAGTGCTCTTCAGCCTCACATTCTCTCCACCTCCGTCCTGTGTTCTCCACCTCCCCCCATGCTCTATGCTGCCCCCCTGTGCCCTCCATCTCTCTCCCTGTGCCCTTTATCTCTCCCCCTGTGCTCTCCACCTCCCCCATGCCCTACGCTCCCCCCTGTGCCCTCCGTCTCTCCCCATGTGCTCTCCACCTCCCCCCATGCTCTACGCTGCCCCCTGTGCCCTCCGCCTCTCCCCATGTGCTCTCCACCTCCCCCCATGCTCTACGCTGCCCCCTGTGCCCTCCCCCTCTCCCCCTGTGCTCTCCACCTCCCCCTGTGCTCTTTTCAATTCCCCCTAATTCTCTACAGAATCCCCCCTCCTCCATTTTTCTTCCTGTGCTCTCCACCTTCCCAATGCTCTACGCTGCCCCCCCTGTGCCCTCCGCCTCTCGCCCTGTGCTTTTCACTGCCCCCTGTGCTCTCTACCTCCCCCATGCTCTACACTGCCCCCTGTACCCTCTGCCTCTCCCCCTGTGCTCTCCACCTCCCCCTGTGCTCTTTTCAATTCCCCCTAATTCTCTCCAGCCCCCCCAGTGCTCTCCAGCCCCCCAGTGCTCTCTATCCCCCCCAGTGCTCTCCAGCCCCCTTCTTCTCTCCACCTCCCTCCTGTGCTCTCCACCTCCCCCCATGCTCTACGCTGCCCCCTGTGGCCTCCGCCTCTCCCCCTGTGCTCTCCACCTCCCCCTGTGCTCTTTTCAATTCCCCCTAATTCTCTACAGCCCCCCAGTGCTCTCTATCCCCCCCCAGTGCTCTCCAGCCCCCCTCTTCTCTCCACCTACCTCCTGTGCTCTCCACCTCCCCCCATGCTCTAGGCTGCCCCTTATGACCTCCATCTTTCCCCCTGTGCTCTCCACCTTCCCAATGCTCTACGCTGCCCCCCCCCCCTGTGCCCTCTGCCTCTCCCCCAGTGCTTTCTAGCCCCCCAGTGCCCTCTAGCCTCCCCTGTGCTCTCTGCCTCCCCTGTGCTCTCCAGCCCCCCAGTGCTCTTTAACACCCCAGCCCAGTGCTTTCCACCTCCCACATGCTCTACGCTGCCCCCCTGTGCCCTCTGTCTCTCCCCCTGTGCTCTCCACCTTCCCAATGCTCTACGCTGCCCCCCTGTGCCCTCTGCCTCTCCCCCTGTGCTTTTCACTGCCCCCTGTGCTCTCCACCTCCCCCATGCTCTACACTGCCCCCTGTGCCCTCTGCCTCTCCCCCTGTGCTCTCCACCTCCCCCTGTGCTCTTTTCAATTCCCCTAATTCTCTCCAGCCCCCCCCAGTGCTTTCCAGCCCCCCCAGTGCTCTCCACCTCCCCCCATGCTCTACGCTGCCCCCTGTTCCCTCCACCTCTCCCCCTGTGCTCTCCACCTCCCCCCATGCTCTATGCTGCCCCCTGTGCCGTCCACCTCTCCCCCTGTGCTCTCCACCTCCCCCTGTGCTCTTTTCAATTCCCCCTAATTCTCTACAGAATCCCCCCTCCTCCATCTCTCTCCCTGTGCTCTCCACCTTCCCAATGCTCTACGCTGCCCCCCCTGTGCCCTCCGCCTCTCGCCCTGTGCTTTTCACTGCCCCCTGTGCTCTCTACCTCCCCTATGCTCTACACTGCCCCCTGTACCCTCTGCCTCTCCCCCTGTGCTCTCCACCTCCCCTTGTGCTCTTTTTAATTCCCCCTAATTCTCTCCAGCCCCCCCCAGTGCTCTCCAGCCCCCCCAGTGCTCTCTATCCCCACCAGTGCTCTCCAGCCCCCCTCTTCTCTCCACCTCCCTCCTGTGCTCTCCACCTCCCCCCATGCTCTACGCTGCCCCCTGTGCCCTCCGCCTCTCCTCCTGTGCTCTCCACCTCCCCCTGTGCTCTTTTCAATTCCCCCTAATTCTCTACAGCCCCCCCAGTGCTCTCTATCCCCCCCAGTGCTCTCCAGCCCCCCTCTTCTCTCCACCTCCCTCCTGTGCTCTCCACCTCCCCCCATGCTCTAGGCTGCGCCCTATGACCTCCATCTTTCCCCCTGTGCTCTCCACCTTCCCAATGCTCTACGCTGCCCCCCCTGTGCCCTCTGCCTCTCCCCCAGTGCTTTCTAGCCCCCCAGTGCCCTCTAGCCTCCCCTGTGCTCTCTAGCCTCCCCTGTGCTCTCTAGCCTCCCCTGTGCTCTCTAGCCTCCCCTGTGCTCTCCAGCCCCCCAGTGCTCTTTAACACCCCAGCCCAGTGCTTTCCACCTCCCACATGCTCTACGCTGCCCCCCTGTGCCCTCCATCTCTCCCCCTGTGCTCTCCACCTTCCCAATGCTCTACGCTGCCCCCCCCCCTGTGCCCTCCGCCTCTCCCCTTGTGCTTTTCACTGCCCCCTGTGCTCTCCACCTCCCCCATGCTCTACACTGCCCCCTGTGCCCTCTGCCTCTCCCCCTGTGCTCTCCACCTCCCCCTGTGCTCTTTTCAATTCCCCCTAATTCTCTCCAGCCCCCCCCAGTGCTTTCCAGCCCCCCCAGTGCTCTCCACCTCCCCCATGCTCTACGCTGCCCCCTGTGCCCTCTGCCTCTCCCCCAGTGCTTTTTAGCCCCCCCTGTGCTCTCAAGCCCCCCCTGTGCTCTCCACCTCCCCCATGCTCTATGCTGCCCCCTGTACCCTCTGCCTCTCCCCCAGTGCTCTCTAGCCCCCCAGTGCTCTCCACCTCCTCCCATGCTCTACGTTGCCCCCCTGTGCCCTACGCCTCTCCCCCAGTACTCTCCAGCCCCCCATTGATCTTCACCTACCCCCTGTGCTCTCCACCTCCTCCCGTGCTCTCTGCTGCCCCCCACTCCCTGTGCTCTCCAGGCCCCCATGCTCTCCAGCCCCCTTGTGCTCTCCTCTTCCTCCCTGTGTTCTCTGCCTCTCCCCCGTGCTCTCACCCCACCCCATGTTCTCAAGGTTCTTCCCGGTGCTCTCTGCCCCCCCTGCTTTCCCTGTCCCCTTGCCCCCTGCACCTTTGCAGGGTTTCCCCCTCCCCTCTCCCGGGGGATCCCTCAGGATGAAAAGTGGAGAAGGAGCCGGTTAAGATGTCATGGGCTGCTCATTCCAAAATGCCCGGGCCTATTTTTTGTGCCAGCCCAGGCCTGATTACAGCCTTCTAGCTGATGGCATCCTAACGACCAATGGCATCATGAGTTGAGTTGAGTTGAGAGGTATCTTAATATAGCGCGGTCTTACTCCGAAGGGGCCCCATTAGTTGATATGGAGGAACAATAAATATTGTAATGTAATAACTAAGATTTACTGTAGAAAAAGGTTTCAGAAAGTATTTATTGTTTACTGATTGCTCTTTAAAAAGCACTTTGACTTTTCTTTTAACCTTTATATTTACTCTTTACTTGTAGCACCATCTAGTGTGCTAGAATAGGGGTTTGTTAGTGTAGAAAAATTGTTTAGGCTTCTCTGGCAGCCAGGCCTGTGTTTTTTTTCTGGGTCAGGGTGAGTGACTCAGGGAGGGCTGGATGACTCACAGGCAGCACTTCCGAGACCTCTCCAACTTCTGGAACTTGCTGGAAACTTCCAGAAGAATAGGAGTGGAGGTTAAGAGGAGCTGCCTGGAACATTCATGAGGGCCCTGACCAAACAAATGGGTTGGCAGGGGGCAGGTCTCCTCATATACTCTGGATCAACCCAGCTGGGGCAATATAGTTTGGGTGCAAGATGGAGATGGAGTGTTAGGAGGCTGTAGGGGGACCCTTTAGGGTAACCCCCTAGTCTGGGGGGTTAACTTGGGTCTGGGAGCTCGGGTGTAGAAGGACCCTCTTCACGACACACAGAGGTGTCCTGACCAGTGGCACAGGAGCTGCTGAAGAAAAGCATTCCGAACATAAGATGCTGCCACCATCATGTTTCACAGTGGGGATGGTGTGTTCAGGCTGATGTGCAGTGATACTTCTTCGTCACACATAGCATTTTACTGTTAGACCAAAAAGTTTACCAGAGCATGTTTGCTGTGTCTCCCACATGGCTTCTCGTGAACTGAAAATGGAACTTCATATAGCGTTCTTTCAATAATTGTTTTGTTCTTGCCACTTTTCCATAAAGGCCAGATTTGTGGTGCACACGACTAAAAGTTGTCCTGTGGACAGATTCTCCCACCTGAGATGTGGATCTCTGCAGCTCCTCCAGAGTTACCATGGGCCCCTTGGCTGCTTTTCTGATTTAATGCTCTCCTTTAGGTGGACAGCCATATCTTTGTAGGCTTGCAGTACTGCCATACTCTTTCCGTTTTTTGGATGGTGGATTGAACAGTGCTCAATGAGATGTTCAAAACTTGGGATGTTTTTTATAACCTAACCCTGCTTTAAACTTCTCCACAACTTTATCCCTGACCTGTCTGGTGTGTTCCTTGGCCTTCATGATGCTGTTTGTTTTTAAAGGTTCTCTAACAAACCTCTGAGGGCTTCACAGAACAGCTGTAAATATACTGAGCTTAAATTACACACAGGTGGACTCTATTTACTAATTAGTTCTGACTTCTGAAGACAATTGGCTCCACTAGATTTTAGTTAGAGGCATCAGAGTAAAGGGGGCTGAAAACAAATGCACGCCACACTTTTCAGATATTTATTTGTAAAAGATTTTGAAAACCGTTTATCATCTGCTATCTCCATTTTCGCTAAACCTCTATTCTTCACCAAGTTTTATTGTTTTTACCTGGCTGGGTAATAAAGAGCACAGAAAAAGACATTCTGTTACTACAACTTTCACCAAATACCCCTAGACGGCGGAGGAACATGAGGTAACACCCCCCGCTCGTCTCTGATCCTGACGCGCGTGCCCGGCGATCGCCCGCGATCACTCGTTACAGAGCGAGGACCGGGAGCTGTGTGTGTAAACACACAGCTCCCGGTCATGTCAGGGGGAGAAATGCCTTACCGTCTGTTCATACAATGTATGAACAGCGATCAGTCATTTCCCCTAGTGAGTCCACCCCCCCTACAGTTAGAACACACTTAACCCCTTTCCCGCCCCCTGGTGTTAACCCCTTCCCTGCCAGTGGCATTTTTTTAGTAATCCAATGCATTTTTATAGCACTGATTGCTATAAAAATGCCAATGGTCCCAAAAAATTTTTAAAAGTGTCCGAAGTGTCCGCCATAATGTCGCAGTACCGAAAACAAAATCGCTGATCGCCGCCATTACTAGTAAAAAAAATATATTAATAAAAATGCCATAAACTACCCCCTATTTTGCAAACGCTATAACTTTTGCGCAAACGTTTATACGTCAATAAACGTTTATTGCGATTTTATGTAGAAGAATACGTATCGGCCTAAACTGAGGAAAAAAATGTTTTTTTATATATTTTTGGGGGATATTTATTGTAGCAAAAAGTAAATTGTCAGTTAAAGCGACGCAGTGCCGAATCGCAAAAGTGCTCTGGTCTTTGACCAGCAATATGGTCCGGGGGTTAAGTGGTTAATGATTAAAATCTCGGACACTTCCTGCTGAACCAGATGAGATTCAAACCGTGTATGGCTGACCTTAAAGAAATTGAGCTGTACTTCCACCTAGTGTCCTTATTGAGTGGAAGGGATATTGATCTTATCAGCTCCTATTTGTACAGCTTTCCAATCTGTTCAATATTGTACTGAACTGTATGCTCACCCTTTTGACTTTTATACCCTATTGCCATTGTTACTCTGAACCTGTTTGGTAATGTTAAAGTAAAAGCTATCTATCTGATCATTTGGTTGATTCCTTGTATCACGTACAGGTGTATTTAAAAAATAATTTTTTAATTGAATGCATACCTTCAGTAATTGCTCTTGTATGACTTATCAATTTTAGCTTTAAATCATAAATGTTTATCTTTTTATACAATGGGGAAGTGACAAAACCCCTACCTAAGTTTTATTGACTGTGTATCCAATTGAGGAAATGCACCCTCTCTTCTTGTCTTGTTGATCATTGCCACCAGGAGAGTGTGATGTATAAGTGCCACTTAAACAGTAAAGACAGAAAATGTTCCATTCTGGTTACAAATGTCTAAGACAGTGAAAGAATATTAATGTATGTACATCGTGCAGTGAACTACAAAAATAATCAAAAATATCATTAGGCTGACTATAGTAAAAACTGTCCCTTAAAGGGGTTGTAAAGGTTTGTTTTGTATTTTCTAAATAGGTTCCTTTAAGCCAGGGGTGTCCAAACTTTTTTCAAAGAGGGCCAGATTTGATGAAGTGAATATGCATGAGGGCCGACCATTTTGCCTGACATTCTTTGAACCATTAAAATGGACGTGCCTACAAACGATCATTTTTTTTCTATCGGTTAGGTATCCATCGGTTAAATTTAAAAAATAAAATAGAAAAAGTGCAGCGCAAAACTCAAATATATAAATGATACTGGTATACTCAAACACCAATACCATAAGTGTGAATATGAATATGCAGAAAAAAAAAAAAAAATATATAATATATATATATATATATATATATATATATATATATATATATATATATATATATATATATATATATATATATATATATATAAAAAATTAAATACAATTCAAACAAACAGTCCAAAAGTCCATAAGTGTCAGAAGATGAGTGAATTAAACGAAAATAAATCTCCACCACGTGACAATCCACCAAAATTTTGAAGTGATCCCTCCACCGTTGTAGATGGCTACTCTCACCTTCATATATGGACCACTGAGTTAACAGATGGTCAATAAAGCAAATCAAATAGGCAGGTCATGAACAGGAACCAGGCTGATGTATTAGATCCTCATAAGACAACCAAACCGCAAAGGACAGGTGCATGTAAAGAGATAATCACATACTAAGTGCTCACTGTTGCAATGTGTGGATTTATTCTTTAAAAGAAGCAAAAGTCAGGCTACTCACATTTGGCCAGACAAAAAACGGCATGAAGTAACAATCTTTAGGAATGAACAGCAGATGAGCGACGTGATGTTTCAGGCTCCTAAACCACCGGACGCGTTACGTTATATCAACTTCCTCAGCGGGGCGGGGCCTGTTGCGTCGCTTTCCTGTCTTTAAATAGCTGCTCATTGTCATAGGGACAAACATCAGAATGGTGTGTGGGGCCTGACGACGAATCCTGAACAGCTGATTGTTCAGGAAATGATGCAAACAACGTCAGACCATCCAGCATACTGTTCAAATGTGTGCAACTTTATTGTTCACACACACATGGTATAGAACTAGAATATCGCCATCTTGTGGACAATTTAGAAAATTGCATCCGAATGTTAATTTTAAAATAATAATAAAATTAATCAAATCGCTCAAAGCTGTCCATGTACAAACATTGCTGTAAAATCTATATTTTTCTATAGTAACATAATAAATCTTTACATGATACTGCATAATAATCTAAAAACTTTTCAATTAAAAACATATAAACCATTTTATTATTACATTATCAATATAAAATCCCCAGTTAAAATTAATATTAATATTTAAAAACAAAGTTGCTATTTATTTGATATGAAACAATTCAAATCGAAGTCCACATTTAACCCTTCAGGGGTGAGAACCTTTGCCTCAAATATCCAAAAGGATTCTCTCTGGCTGATGTGGCGTGTGTAATTACCTCCCCTCCAGTGTCTATTTACCTTCTCCAGACCCCAAAATTTTAAACATTTGGGATTCTTGTTATGGTATTGCTTAAAATGTCTTGAGACACTGTGATAACGAAAGACATTTTTTATATTGTTCACATGCTCGCCTACTCTCACCGCCAATGACCTTGAGGTGCGGCCTATGTATTGTAGGCCGCAGTCGCATTCTAACATATAAACGACACCCTCAGTGTTGCATGTGATCAAATTTTTTATAGTATAGGACTTCTTAGTGGAAAAAGAAGTAAATTCTTTGCGTTTTTTTATATTGAATTTACATTGTTTGCATGATTGGTTAAATTTAAAACACGATCGGTTTGGTCCGATGAAAACGGTCCATCAGACCGTTCTCATCGGTTTGACCGATCGTGTGTACGCGGCATTAGTGTGTTCCTCCAAACACTAATACACTGCCCAACAAGAATTATCTTGCCTTTGTGGCTGTGTGTGAGTAAAGAGATGAGCTTGGGCGTATTATTTGGATATACCGTATTTATTGGCAAATAACACAGGCCTTCTCTTTAAGAGCGAAGTTTCAGGAATTTAAAAAAAAAATGTATTAAAGAACTGTGAAACAAAATAAGGGTCAGTGCCCATCTGCAGACCCACCATTGCCATGAATGTAGCCCCACCATTGCCAGAAATGCACCCACCATTGCCAGGAATGCACCCACCAT
Source organism: Rana temporaria (assembly GCF_905171775.1). Taxonomy (NCBI): domain Eukaryota; kingdom Metazoa; phylum Chordata; class Amphibia; order Anura; family Ranidae; genus Rana; species Rana temporaria. The sequence continues at coordinate 357,007,884 of NC_053492.1, forward strand.
TGCCAGGAATGCACTCACCATTGCCAGAAATGCACCCACCATTGCCAGGAATGCACCCACCATTGCCAGGAATTCTCTCACCATTGCTAGAATTGCACTTACCATTGCCAGGAATGCAGCACGATTTGCCAGGAATGCACACGCTATTTGCCAGGAATGCACTTACAAGTGCCAAAAATCTATTTACAGGAGAATCTCCTGTTTACACAGCGGCCTCTTTAATAGAAAGTCCCGCCTCCTTTGATGGACAGAACAGTCGTCCAAAGGCAGGGTGGGACTTCCTATTACAGAGGCCGCCCGTAAACAGGAAATTCTCTTGTGTGTGTACAGCCGCGGCGCTCATCCGCCTCCTCCCTGTCTCGTTCCAAGGCATATACATCTTTTGTGGCGCTGGGAGCTCATCTGGGGCCACAAAAGATATACATGTCTAAATAACCAGACGGGCCGTTCAAAACCGGAACGCGTTTGTTGGGAAACATTACATTTTATTACATTTCTGGTAAATTACAGCTGCTTGTCAACAAAGTGGCTGAGAATTACCTTCATTATTACCTAGATGAGGGTCTTCTATAGATGTTAAGGGGGAACCACACTCACAAAAAAACACCCAAAAATCCCCCAACTTGAGTCTGTATAATCCCATGCAAAAATAAACTAAAAAAAAAACATGGGTTTCCCCAAAGATCTATATCCTTTACCCAAGTATGCAGCCTGGCAGGACAGGACTTGTTAAAATCTAAAAAAAAACATTTTAACCTTTTAAATAAGATCTTCTTCCCCCTATGTAAAATGAATAAGGAGTACATAGTTACCCCTGGTTACTGATTCTAAAAAAAAGACAGTAAATAAACACTTATTATTTACACTGGACAGAGAGAGACTGGACGGAGCTCTGCATATGTAAACAATGCAGACCTCCATACTGACAGTTGGGATGTGATGGATTTTCTTTCCCTGTAAAGCAGGGAAAGAAAATCCATCACATCCCTTAGTGAAAACAGCACACGGTATATCTAAACACTGGTTAGACACAAATATAACCCTTTGATCGCCCTTGATGTTTAACCCCCTCCCAGCCAGCATCATTAGTACCGTGACAATGCATGTTATTACCATATCTTGTGTTTCAGATTGTCCGTCGCAATATCGTAGTCCCGCTATAAGTCGCTGATGGCCGACCATTGCTAGTATATAAAAAAATTCCAGTATATATACCATAGTTTGTAGGCGCTATAACTTTTGCACAAACCAATCCATATACACTTATTGGGATATAAGTAAAAAATATTTTATTTTTCAAAATTGTTGGTCTTTTTTAAAATGTAAATTGCAAAAAATTAAAAACCCAAACAAAAACTCTATTTTTGGGAAGAAATTACATACATTGAATTTGGTGTCAACAAACCGATCGCTAATGAGCTCCCATTTTTTCTATGGTTTGGCGTGTCTTGTCTTTTTATTTATTTTGATTCTGTTCTAGAGCATACACATTCATTGTTTTTAACTATACCCACTAGGCTGACACACGCAGGTGCACTCACATTTTTTTTTTCTCTTACATTTTTTGCATCCATTTCTATCACATGACAGCCAACAATGCTTTTATAAACACCCCCTTATGCTCAGAGCTCCCATGAGTGGAGCAAAATGCATTGGGGGCGTGGCCTGGCTGGAGACTGGGCTGGGGCTGCTTTTCATCTTACTTCATGCACATGGGTCTGCTTCATGATGTACAGCTTATGGAACGTTTCCTTTGACATTGCTGCAACTTGGAGCTAGGATGAGCTCCCTGTACCTGTACCTGCCTGCACTTAAAGCGGTCTAGTTGGACTTTTTCCTCTCTACCTAAGCAACACCTACATTTTGTCTTTTTGGATTACAGTGTTGCATGACCGCGCAATTGTCAGTTAAAGTAATGCAGTGCCATATCGCAAATAATGGCCTGGTCATGAAGGGGTGTAAAGCCTACTACACAATAGTAGTTTTTTCTCATTTAGCCTAGGAGGGCTGAATGAAAAAAACTGACGGCTCAGAAGGAGCAGCTCTACTAACTATCCGACATTAGTAAGGCGATCTCCCCTGCTGTTGTATTGTGTTCTCACAGAGGAACGGCCCCCCTGCCAGAACACTCCGGTCAGTGTGATCAGCCATTGGCTGATAGTGCTGACCCGGATCCGATTGGCAGACCTTTTTGGATCATGTTCCTTTGATAGATGCTGGCTTCTGTCAGACTGACTGCAGTACACACGGGCCGAATGTTTTAAGGGTGGAATATGTAACATGTTCCTAATGCTGCAGCTGCTGCCCAATTTCCCCCACCCTGTGACTGCAGTAGTGGGAGAAGTTCCCCGTACTAGCTGTCAGTGAATTAAAGTTGTTAACCCACTTTGACAACTTAATATCCTCCTTGTTTCCTAATGACAGGTGCTCCTGTCTGTGTTTTATAAAAAAAAATGTATTACCAGAATTCAAAGCGTCTCCTGGCGCTCACGTGACTGGCCGGCTCTCTCCTCTCCCCATCTGACAGCTGCAGCAGGCAGGGATAAGATTCCCCTGCTAACGTCAGTCGGGATGAGAGGAGGAGAGAGAAAGAGTCGGCAGGTCATGTGAGTGCCAGGAGATGCTGTGAAATCAGGTAAAGAAGATTTTTTTTAATAAAACACAGAGACAGGAGCACTTGTCATTAGGACACACGGAGGATTATATAGGGCAATAAAAGTAAATTTAGCAGCAGGAGGGGAGGGGGCGGAAACTGACACAGGAGCAGAAAGGCAGGGAGGGAGGGGAGAGGAAGGAGGAGAGACAGGAGAGCTGCAACTGACAGAGGCATGTAAACTGACCACAGTGTCAGGGCTCAGAAGCCTTGATATACTGTGGTCAGTTTACAGGGGAAGGGCATAGCCAGGCAGGATCAGCCAGGTTTTTTACGTGATACGGTGGGCCAAATGACACAGCACAAACACTGTGCTGTGTAACATACGTTGAGGCTGGGTTCACACCTATGTGAATTGGATGCCCTGCATCCAATTTGCAACGCAGGAGATTGTGACCAGCTCTCTATGGAGCTGGTTCACACATCTCTGCAGCGGCTCCGGTGTGAATTGCACAGGAGCCCTGTGTGTCTTTAGGTCTGTTTCAGGCCTGAATTCAGCCCAAAATTTGGGCTGAAATCGGGCCTGAAATGGTGAATGGAGACGCACCGGACTCCTGCTGTGAGCCACTGAGTTCTTCGATATAAACCCAGCCAAAAGGAACAGGATCCCTTTTTGGGGGGAGGGGGTTAACAAACACTTTTAGTCAGCGCGGCTGTGTGGGTCTCCGCCCTCACGGGCACGTCATTCATTCACAGAATTCTGTGTATGAATTACAAGTAACAACATGCTTTGCGGATGTTGACTATGGAGCGCAGTGGAAGATTCTTCCTGTCAGTGTATCTGCTTGTCTGTACGGGATGTATTGGCACACAGGTACACTGACAGGTCTGCAGGAAACCTGCATGGCACCAGTGATCAGCAGATCAGCTGTGCTTTACAGGCTCCAAAAAAAAAAAATATGAAAAAAAAAATGCACAATTTATGTTTACTTGCAAAAAAAATTTGCCTTTATTTTTATTATTATTATTTATTTATTTTAACGTGAACTTATCCTTTAAGCTCAGTGCCTTTCCCTATATGTAGTGGCTTGCAGCATGTAAAGGGTTTTCAGGAGGATCAAGTTCTTCAGGTTTTTCATGGTGCCTTTCCCCAAAGAGGAGTGGGATTACATGTAGAACACCACAAATTACAAGACTGTTAGCGTACAATTTGCAGAGTCATACCTCTCTGTTCTAAAGTGATATGTTCTTGCCTCATTATGTCCTATCTCATACTGATTTCTTAATGGGAGGGGCCCCTTCACAATCAGCAGCTAATCTGTTTAAGTGTTATACTGAGAAAAACAACAGTGTTTGCCTTGAAGGAAATCATCTAAGCAATTTTTTCTTTTTCTTTTCTTTGCAGGGGTTTAAAATTTATTGTTGTAGCTCAGTGAAGACTTCTGGGAAAAGCAGTTAGCCAGTCAATCAAGCAGGGAATTTAAACCCTCCTATCGTTTTCAGCTGAAGAAGCTGCCATCTTGGCCTCCGTTTAATCTACAACTGCCATGATGCTGCACATGTGATCAGTTATGACACCAGCCATCGAATGGTTTACAGTCTGGTTGAGAGCACAACCAATGGAATTGTTACATTCCCAACAAGTGCCGGAAATGTAACAGTTTTTTGAGACGGTTAAATGGATTTACTGGGTTTACTTCCGCTTTAAGGCTGCATTCACACCTGAACGCGTCGTTTTGTCCCGCGATTTGCCGCGACAAAACGCGTTGTTTTTTAGTCTAAAATACGCCGGAGGGGTGATTGCACATTGTCGGCTATGCCGAACGCCGAAGCCACCTGAAAAAAAGGGTCTGGGACTTGTTTTGAGCTTCAGGCGTATGGCGTTTCGGCGTTCGGCGTGGAGATGTGAACTATCTCCATAGCCGACAATGTTAAATCACCCCTCCAGCGTATTTCAGGCTGCAATAGCGTTGGGCGTCGGGCGTGAAAACGCCTAGGTGTGAATGCAGCCTAAGAGTGTTTGTTTGTATACAATGTACAGAATGGCTCGAGAGTGACACATTGCAAGGAAGCAACATTACATTTTTTGTACATATTTAGTATCACAGCAGTTGCAGATTAAAATGAAAAAGGAATTCAGCTAGGGTTGCCACCTGTTCGGGTTTCACCCAGACAGTCTGGGTTTTAAATCATCTGTCCGGGTTTCAGGCAGACTGAAACCCGGACACATTATTCAGACCAGATTGTAAACAAAATAGTCACACTGCGAGTGGCTGTCTGGGGCCAGGTTCGGCATCACTGGGGGGCAGGGCAATGATGTCAGCAAAAGCAATTTAGCCACACCAACTGTTCGCTATTGCACGCTATGCGCACCACATTATTACTCTACTTGGGGCTAGGGATGAGCCGAACACCCCCCTGGTTCGGTTCGCAGCAGAACATGCGAACAGGCAAAAAATGTGTTCGAACACGGGAACACTATTAAAGTCTATGGGACACAAACATGAAAAATCAAAAGTGCGAATTTTAAAATCTAATATGCAAGTTATTGTTATAAAAAGTGTTTGGGGACCTGGGTCCTGCCCCAGGGGACATGTATCAATGCACTTTTTTTTTTTTTAAACTGATGTTTTTTTGGGAGCAGTGATTTTAATAATGCTTAAAGTGAAACAATAAAAGTGAAATATTCCTTTAAATTTCGTACCTGTGGGGTGTCTATAGTATGCCTGTAAAGTAGCGCATGTTTCCCGTTCTTAGAAAAGTCCCTGCACAAAATGAAATTTCTAAAGGAAAAAAAGTAATTTAAAACTACTCGCGGCTATAATAAATTGTTGGGTCCTGGCAATACAGATAAAAGTAATTGCAAAAAACTACATGGGTCCCCCCCCCCCCTCCAGTCCATTACTAGGGTTTTTGGGTCTGGTATGAATATTTAGGGGAACCCCAAACCAAAAAAAAAAAAAATGCATGGGGGTCCCCCCAAATTCCATTACCAGGCCCTTCAGGTCTGGTATGGATATTAAGGAACCAGATTTAAAAAAAAATGGCCTGGGGTTCCCATTAAAAATACATACCAGACATTTATCCGAGCACGCGACCTGGCAGGCCACAGGAAAAGAGGGGGGACAAGAGAGCTGTGGATGCTGCAGGACCCAGGTCCCCAAACAGTTTTTATGACAATAACTTGCATATTAAAGTGGAGCTCCACCCCTTTTGACTACTTCATCCCCTGTAGTTCTGTCTCCTTAAATAGATTTGGCATATAAAATATTTTTTTGTAAAAAACTCACTGTTAATTTATAATCTATTAGTTGTTCCGGCCTTGGCCGCAGTGGCTCCAGTGGCCTCAGTGCGTCATCTACTGACTGCTATGCCTCCTGGGAGATGTTTGTCATCAATCCCAGGAGGCCGTAGCATCGCGGAGACGCACGGCACCATTTTAAATAGGGGAAAACTGGCATTCTTTGCCAGTGTTTACCTAGCGTCCAACGGAGTAACATCCCTGGGGGGGGGTCAAAAGCAGCAGTGTGATGGGCGCAGTGACAGCGGCAGCGTGATGATGGCAATGTGCGGTGGGACATTTGCTGTGATGAGGGACAATGTGTGGTGGGACATTTTCTGTGATGGGGGACAATGTGCGGTGGGACATTTGCTGTGATGAGGGACAATGTGTGGTGGGACATTTTCTGTGATGGGGGACAATGTGCGGTGGGACATTTGCTGTGATGGGGGACAATGTGCGGTGGGACATTTGCTGTAACGGTGGACAATGTGCGGTGGGACATTTGCTGTAATGGGGGACAATGTGTGGTGGGACATTTGCTGTAATGGGGGGACAATGTGCAGTGGGACATTTGCTGTAACGGTGGACAATGTGAGGTGGGACATTTGCTGTAATGGGGGACAATGTGCGGTGGGACATTTGCTGTGATGGGGGACAATGTGCGGTGGGACATTTGCTGTGATGGGGGACAATGTGCGGTGGGACATTTGCTGTGATGGGGGACAATGTGCGGTGGGACATTTGCTGTGATGGGGGACAATGTGCAGTGGGACATTTGCTGTGATGGGGGACAATGTGCAGTGGGACATTTGATGTAACGGTGGACAATGTGCGGTGGGACATTTGCTGTGATGGAGGACAATGTGCTGTGGGACATTTGCTGTAATGGGGGAAAATGTGCGGTGGGACATTTGCTGTAATGGGGGGCAATGTGCGGTGGGACATTTGCTGTGATGGGGGACAATGTGCGGTGGGACATTTTCTGTAATGGGGGAAAATGTGCGGTGGGACATTTGCTGTAATGGGGGACAATGTGCGGTGGGACATTTGCTGTAATGGGGGACAATGTGCTGTGGGACATTTGCTGTAATGGGGGACAATGTGCGGTGGGACATTTGCTGTGACGGGGGACAATGTGCGGTTTGCTGTGTAGGTGGACAATGTGCGGTGGGACATTTACATAGCTCTGACACTGGAGAGAAAAAAAAACATGAAACTGAAACTTATTACACTGCTTGTGCAGCACTGAGCAGGTGCGAGATTTGAAAGTCTGAAATCCAGGAAAACATACCGTCTGGCTTCATGATGCCCACACTTAAGATGGCCACAGTCTATTTCTAGTTTATAAAACTTTGTAAATGCTGTAACAACCTAACAAAACGGACCTTAGTTTACAGACTAACTTTACTAGAATACATTAAGCTTGTGTATTACACGGGTATTTATATTTAAAAAGTGTAATTGTGGCCGGAGCTCCACTTTAACTGGTTGCCGACCAGCCACCGTGGTTTTACGGCGGAAGGTTGGCTCCCCTGCGCGAGTGACCGTAGCTATATGTCTGCTCTCGCGCAGGCCACTAGGGGCGCGATCACCGCCGGGCACACGCGATCGCTCATTACAGAGCGAGGACCAGGAGCTGTGTGTGTAAACACACAGCTCCCGGTCCTGTCAGGGAGAGAAATGCTGATCTTCTGTTCATACAATGTATGAACAGAAGATCAGTCATTTCCCCATGTCAGTCCACCCCCCCCTAAAGTTAGAACACACCCAGGGAACATACTTAACCCCTTCCCCGCCCCCTAGTGTTAACCCCTTCACTGCAAGTGGCATTTTTATAGTAATCCAATGCATTTTTATAGCACTGATCGCTATAAAAATGCCAATGGTCACAAAAATGTGTCAAAAGTGTCCAAAGTTTCCGCTATAATGTCGCAGTACCGAAAAAAAAATCGATGATCGCCGCCATTACTAGTAAAAAATATTTTTTTATAAAAATGCCATAAAAATAGCCCCTATTTTGTGAACGCTAAAACTTTTGCGCAAACCAATCAATAAACGCTTATTGCGATTTTTTTGCCGAAATATATGTAGAAGAATACGTATCTGCCTAAACTGAGGAAAAAAAATGTTTTAGATATATTTTTTGGGGGTATTTATTATAGCAAAAAGTAAAAAATATTCATTTTTTTCAAAATTGTCGCTCTATTTATGTTTATAGCGCAAAAATTAAAAACCGCAGAGGTGATCAAATACCACCAAAAGAAAGCTCTATTTGTGGGGGAAAAAGGACGCCAATTTTGTTTGGGAGCCACGTCACACGACCGCGCAATTGTCAGTTAAAGCGACACAGTGCCGAGGCGCAAAAAGTGCTCTGGTCTTTGACCAGCAATATGGTCCGGGGGTTAAGTGGTTAACCTTTAAAATTAGCACTTTTCATTTCTCTCATAGACTTTTAAAGGGTGTTCCGCGGCTTTCGAATTTGCCACAAACACCACAAATTGTTCGCTATTCGGCGAACAGGCGAACAGCCAATGTTCGAGTCGAAATTCATGAACGACTCGAACATAAAGCTCATCCCTACTTTTTTTTTTTTGTGTAGCGCTCCCCCTCAGGAGCCGCTGTTTAGATTGGGGCGGCATGATTAAGTTACCTCTGTGATGTGTCTAGGGATGATGATGATGATGAGATGCAATAACGGAATGTCAAAACAGCAGAGTGACGTTTTCTGTGCTTTTATTTCTTGCCCAACATGGCAAACAGTTAACTTGAGATGGATAGAAATAGGTTGGTGAAAGGAGAATTTGCAGATTCGGGCCTATAGATAAACGGAAGCAGTCCTGCCTCCAATGGGACTTTAACTCACGTCGCCACTCCAGCCAGAGTGGGTAAAGTGTACCAAGACAGGCCTCTCACACCGACCTGGCAGCCAGGGTATCACTTAGAACTTCTGAGAAGGATCAAGTCTCTGCCACCGACTTGGCTCTAGTAGAATTAGTAGGATTAGTAGTTAGACCTCTGCCACAGGCCCAGTACTCAGGAACATGAATAGTAGAGCGAATCCTCCTAGTAAATATAATTTGCATGAATCTCCCTCAGGTAGACTTCTTAGTTTGGGGCCACCGACTGATAAGTTACAGCATATAACTTCTCAGTGTCTGGCCACCCAGATCCCTGATGGATCGTCTAAACCCTGTTGGATCACCTGCATCTGGGCTCACCTCAGACCGACTCCCCACCGAACAGCATAACTCGCTTGGGATCTTCTTCATGGAATGTGGGAACCCAGTAAGTCACTGGGGCCCCTTTGCAGGTTTAGTTGCTCCGGGCCATGAGGGCCCAGAGTCAGGAACTCCATGTAGCACGTGCGCCCCGGCCTGGTAGGCCATATCACCGGGGCCTGTGATGTGCGCACATCCTAAAGGTGGGTGCTGCACCTGGAACCAGGAACGGGCGAAGAACCCCAGAAAATGGCGTCTGCCACAGAAATACCCTCCCCCAGCATGCCCCGCGAGGGAAAACGCTCCTCTGATTGGCTGCTGGGGAAAAGCGCCTCCGTCTGGTACCTCTCTGGCGCTACCTGCTATCCAAAGATGGAACAGCATCTTTGGAACACAGAATGGAACCACAGGAAGCCCAGCACGGCAGAAGCCCAATTTAAATGAATCAACATGGATGAGAGCAAAATAATTCTCTCATCCCCCTCTAAATTTCACATAGCACCTGTACTAAAAGTACACATGTGCTACATAAGCAACAAAAGAGATTTTATTTTCTACCTACTGTAAAATCCTTTTCCTGAGAATTTATTTGAGGACACTAGTTGGTTCAACTAGATGGACTTGTGTCTTTTTTCAACCTGACTCAATGAGGGTGAATACTAAAGCTGTATACAAATTTTGGCCTGTTACCGAGGAACCGGACAAAATTCTCTACATGGGTCACCTACTGCCCAACATCCATTTGGATTGGAAAATTGTTGGCTATACAGGGTATGTTGAAATTGGCTCTGGCTGTCAGAATTCAATAGTTAATCAGTTTTTTTTTAACTTAAAGTGGAAGTCCACCCTAAAAAATAAAAATACACCAAAATCCTACAAAAAAAAAAAAGAAAAAAAAAATGTACTTACCAGAAATAGCGGTTTCTATGCGGATCTTCCTAATCTGCCTCTTCCTAGTCCACGGCAAGTCTTCTTCCTCCTCGCATTGTCTTCTGAGGAATGGTGCGCGCTGCCTTCTGGGAACTGTGTGTATCACCATTCACAAAGGGCCGCGAGACTCGCGCATGCGCAGTAGGAAACGGGCAGTGAAGCCACAAGGCTCCACTGCCGGTTTCCCTTAGTGAGGATGGCGGCGCCGGGAGCTGCCAGGTTCGAGGGATCGGCCTCCTGCTTCTGTCAGCCAAACTCCTGTGAGGAGGGAGCAGGGGCATGTCTTTACAGCGACTGTGTCTATAGAGGCACACAGTCTGGCTTGGGAGCACACCTGCATGGGTGCCACCATAGCACAGGGCTTGCTAGGGAGGCACACACAACAGAGAGAAGTGGACAGTTCCAGTGGAGGACTTCCAGAAGAAAAGGTAAGAGACCGATCTGTGAAATATCATTGCGCAAAACAGGTACCGTATATACTTGAGTATAAGTCGACCCGAGTATAAGCCGAGGCACCTAATTTTACCACAAAAAAACTGTGAAAACGTATTGACTCAAGTATAAGCCTAGGGTGAGAATGCAGCAGCTACTGTAAGCGGAAAAGCGGGTCAACAATGCCCAATTGCAGCTTCACTGTGCCCATTTACAGCCTGACCTCACTGTGCCAATTTGCAGCCTGACCTCACTGTGCCCATTTGCAACCTAGCCTCACTGTGCCCATTTGCAACCTAACCTCACTGTGCCCATTTGCAACCTAACCTCACTGTGCCCATTTGCAGACTGACCTCACTGTGCCCATTTGCAGACTGACCTCACTGTACCCATTGCAGCCTGACCTCACTGTGCCCATTGCAGCTCTTCAACTCGACCATGGCAGGATCCAGTTGGTTCCCCCGGCAGGTCCCGTTACCTTTGCAGCCTGACCTTACCGTGCCCATTGCAGAATCTGATCTGTGTACCCGAGTTCGTGACATATTGAGACAGCGGTCGTGCAGTTTTAAAAACTTGCGCTCCTCCTTGTGCTGTTTCGTGATAGGTGGAACACTCGGTTTCCCAGCAAACACTGTGTTCAGTGTTCCGCATATCACGATCGCCCTCTCGTCTATCGCGAACGAGAGGGTGATCGTGATAGTCGGAACACTGAACACGGTGTTTGCTGGGAAACCGAGTGTTCTGCCTATGTTCAGTGTTCTGCCTATCATGATCGCCCTCTCGTTCGTGATAGACGAGAGGACGAGAGGGTGATCGTGATAGGCAGAACACTGAACACAGTATTTGCTGGGAAACTGAGTGTTCCGCCTATCACGGAACAGCACAAGGAGGAACGCGAGTTTTTAAAACTGCACGGCCGCCGTCTGAATATGTCATGGACTCGGGTTAACAGATTGGATTCTGCAATGGGCACGGTGAGGTCAGGCGGCAATGGACTCGAGTATAAGCAGAGGGGGTCATTTTAGGCCCAAAAAAAAGGGCTGAAAAACTCTGTTTATACTCGAGTATATACGGTAAGTTAAGTCTAACCTCTTTTTTATTTTTATTGAAAAAAATATAGGGCCAGATTCACGTAGACTAGCGGCGGCGTAACGTATCGTAGATATGTTACACCGCCGCAAGTTTTCATCGCAAGTGCCTGATTCACAAAGCACTTGCGATGAAAACTACGCTGGCGGCCTCCGGCGTAAGCCCGCGTAATTTAAATGGGCATGTGCCATTTAAATTAGGCGCGCTCCCGCGCCGGACCTACTGCACATGCTCCGTTTCGGAATTCCCGTCGTGCTTTGCATGCAGTGACGTCATTTTTTCGAACGGCGACACGCGTAGCGTAATTCTGTATTCCCGGACGGCTTACGGAAACGACGTTAATTTTAAAATTTCGACGCGGGAACGACGGCCATACTTTATACAGCAATACGATTGCTGTGTAAAGTTAGGGCAGGTCAAACGACGACTAAAATTGCGACGGGAAACTAGAGTAGCGGCGACGTAGCGAACACGAAAAACCGTTGTGGATCGCCGTAACTGCTAATCTGCATACCCGACGCTGGTTTACGACGCGAACTCCCCCCAGCGGCGGCCGCGGTATTGCATCCTAAGATCCGACAGTGTAAAACAATTACACCTGTCGGATCTTATGGATATCTATGCGTAACTGAATCTATGAATCAGTCGCATAGATACTCTGAGAGATACCACGGAGTATCTGAGATACTCCGTCGTATCTCGACTGTGAATCTGGCCCATAGCCTTTAATATCACTTAAAGCAATTTAAAAGTACATGCTCTTTTCTTTGGGCTATTCCTCTCATTGCAGAAAGCAAAAAAGCTGCACAGGAAGAGTAGCTAGCTGTTCAAAGAGAAGTAGAAGCAACAAAACTAATTTTTCACAAAGCACAGTCCGTGGCAATGGCAATTAAAACAATTAAACAGACGAGGGCCAGCAGGGGATCTGTAACCCTTGTTTTTTATTTTTTTCTTGTTTTTTTTATTTTTTATGATTTTACAGTGAATATAAAAAAAAAAAAAATTTGTCTCTGAATGTTCACTAGAGGGCGCACCAAACCTAAGGGAGTATTCAAAAACAGTCCCAAGAAAAGACAGAATTTTGCCAGGCTGGATCACACGACAGACGGTCTGGCAAATTCAACAACTCATGATTAGGAAAAAGGTTATTTTAACTATGAAAATGAGTTGTAAAATCAATGTAAACATTGAAGGCCTGCACCACATTATGGTTATGGAGATCAACTTACCACGGTTGAGGGAGTGAAGGGAAAAAGAAAGGAAAGACAATGTTGTGTTGGAGGGTCAGGATAAGGGAAACACATGTAGACCTTTTTCGTATGAAAAAGTAGGAAAGAGAACTGACAGGAAAGGGCCACCAGGTCAGAAAACCACTTGGCTTAGGTAATAGTATTCTAGAACAGTGTTTCTCAACCTTTTTCCAGTCGGGGCACCCTTAAAAAGTATTTTCAGTCTTGAGGCACCCCAGTCCAAGGCTTGGTTCACATTATGGTGTGTCGCAGAACACGCGCAAAATCGCGCTCATTCCTGACACACAGAATAATGCTCTGCTCGTTAGAGGTACCATTAATTCTTAATGGTACACCCACACATTGGAAAATGTGGGGTGCTTTAGCTGCAGTGCAATAAAAAAAAAAAGAAGAAGGTTGGGGACTTGTTTCCCTGCATTTTTGTGGGTACAGAAGCCCATTGAAATGAATGGTCTGCCCTACATGCAGCTGCACAGATGTGAACCAAGGGCTTGTTAACATGTCAAAGGGGCGGTAAAACCACATGGTTGAGACGTTTTTACCACCCCCAACTTCTCTACCTTTAGCTGCAGAGGCAGCAGCTGGGGTGTTCACATGCTGTGGCTGCAACTGGAGGTATACCGAGGGTGAATGGGGGTGCACTGCAACTACCCCGCAACTGTGTGCATTGCACGGTTGCGGTGTAGTGATGCTGCATTTACGGGCTTAAAACAGGTAGTAAAGAGGCAACATAATGCCTCTTTACGGCCTGTCAAATGCCTCTGAAAAGCGATCTGTGCATGGATTGCTTTTCAGAGAAGCAGCAGTCCTTGCTATCAAACAAGCCCTACAAAATCCATTGTCATGGTACAGGAATGGGGGGGGCAGGATTAAAAGTAACATACATACAGACTACAGACACAGGCTTACACATGCATACACATACATACCAGGGTTGCCAACTTTCAGTAAATTTACGAAGTTTGTAAAATCCGTACTTTTTTCATCTGTCCTTGAATGTCCATTGCGGACATGTAGGCTGAATGTCTGTAACCGACATTCATGGACAAATGCAAAAAGTATGGATTTTACAAACTCTTTGTAAATTTACTGAAAGTTGGCAAACCTGATACACACACGCACACAGACAGACAGTCACATGTGCACACACACACACATACAGACAGACAGTCACATGTGCACACACACACACATACAGACAGACAGTCACATGTGCACACACACACACATACAGACAGACAGTCACATGTGCACACACACACATACACAGTCACATGTGCACACACACACACATACAGACAGACAGTCACATGTGCACGCACACATACATACAGACAGTCACATGTGCACACACACACGCACATACAGACAGTCACATGTGCACACACACACACATACAGACAGTCACATGTGCACACACACACGCACACACACATACAGACAGTCACATGTGCACACACACACGCACACACACATACAGACAGTCACATGTGCACACACACACATACAGACAGACAGTCACATGTGCACGCACACATACATACAGACAGTCACATGTGCACACACACACGCACACACACATACAGACAGTCACATGCACACACACACATACAGACAGACAGTCACATGTGCACGCACACATACATACAGACAGTCACATGTGCACACACACATGCACACACACATACAGACAGTCACATGTGCACACACACACGCACACACACATACAGACAGTCACATGTGCACACACACACGCACACACACATACAGACAGTCACATGTGCACACACACACGCACACACACATACAGACAGTCACATGTGCACACACACACATACAGACAGTCACATGTGCACACACACACACACAGACAGTCACATGTGCACACACATACAGACAGTCACATGTGCACACACACACAGACAAATGTATAAAGCCATTTTAAAAAAAAATAATGTAGCTTCTAGCTCAGTACCTTTTCAGATTTCTCTTTAGCCGGGTACTGCACTCTAGGGGGAAGCAGAGAGCACAGCACACTCCTCTGCACTTCACTTTCATTTTTGAAGCCGACAGAGCTTCTCACAGTTCGGCAGGAGAGCTCATCTGACAGCCTTCTCTCCACTGACCCCCGCGGCACACCTGAGAACCTCTGACGGCACACCAGTGTGCCGCGGCACACTGGTTGAGAAAGGCTGTTCTAGAAGATCACTTTTTGTCAAAGCAAAAAAGGGGAGGGAAGGCAGCTTCCTGGACCCAGCTATTGGGCATCAGTTGGGCAGCAGGGTACTAAGCATTAGAGTTACAGACTGTACTGTGAAGCAAAGTTATCTCCACCCACAAGACAAGTAAAGTTAAGTCCTCAGAGAGAGAGAGAGAGAGAAGGGCATCAAAACGTGTGACTAGGTGGTGACCACCAGTAGGATTAACTTTCAATGACAATGATTACAAATGTGGGGGGAATGGGGGTATTACCTCTGACCTCCAATGCAGGTGATGGGAGGGGGTGGTAACTTTCACTGACCACTAATGCGGTGTGGAATGTCTGATTACCTTTCACTGCCACTGCCAGTGACAACCAATGTGGGGGGGTATGGGGGTTAACTTTCAATTCCACTCACCACCAATTCGGAGAGTGAATGAACTTTAACTTCCACTGACTATCAATTTGAGGTAAAGGGGGGAAATTGCACTGCTACTGACCACTGTTGCAGTGCAATTAATTGCACTGATACCAGTGCTGGGGGCTATTATTGCATCCACTGACACCAATACCAGGGTAAGTATTATATCAACTGACACCAATGTTGGGGGTTAATATTGCATCCATTCAAACCAATGTTGGAGGTCCTCGTTGACCTCTTTCCCCACATTTTTTGAGTACATTAAAATGAATGGGTGGCTGTAGCTATGACACGCGCACTCACAAGTGTAAACATAGCTTTTACGTGCCTTGACTGCTAAAACTCGTCAACCTTTGGTATAATGTGCTATACTGCATTGTAGGAACAAACTGGACTCTACATATACTACACGAAATGCTATTGGAAATGTACAACAAAGAGCCAACAATGGATAAAGGTATGCTGGAATTTGGAAAGCCAGAGAAATATGAGGTTGGTATTAAAACCTATCATGGCTTTAAATACTGCATATGAATAATATAAAACGGATTTGTTAAAGGTAGCAAGATATACAATTATAAGCAGAGGGTAGCACCTGGCATACTTTAACCACTTCAGCCCCGGACCATTTTGCTGGTCAATGACCGGGCCACTTTTTTGCGATTCGGCACTGCGTCGCTTTAACTGACAATTGCGCAGTCGTGCGACGTGGCTCCCAAACAAAATTGGCGTCCTTTTTTCCCCACAAATAGAGCTTTCTTTTGGTGGTATTTGATCACCTCTGCGGTTTTTATTTTTTGCGCTATAAAAAAAAATAGAGCGCCAATTTTGAAAAAAAAAAATATTTTTTACATTTTGCTATAATAAACATCCCCCAAAAATATATAAAAAAACAATTTTTTTCCTCAGTTTAGGCCGATACGTATTCTTCTACATATTTTTCGTTAAAAAAAAATCGCAATAAGCGTTTATTGATTGGCTTGCGCAAAAGTTATAGCGTCTACCATATAGGGGATAGTTTTATGGCATTTTTATTAATAATTTTTTGTTACTAGTAATGGCGGTGATTTTTATCGGTACTGCAACCTTACGGCGGACACTTTGCGCGTGCCCCTAGTGGCCGCAATGAAAAATCACGTAATATTACATGATTTTGCGCAGCCGAGCCGACCTGCCGCCATAAAACTACGGTGGGCGGTCGGCAAGCGGTTAAAGCCCAATTGCAATTTGTATTTTTACTTAGTTAAATACATTCTCTCTACAGTGAGACAAGGGTCTCACTCTACAGCTGCTGGCAGGGGCCAGGCTTTTCTCCTCAGGCTGTGGCAGTTAAGAAACAAAACAAACACTGAACACCGAGGCCCAGATTCTCCAAAAAGCGCCTATCTTTAGCGTATCTCAGATACACTACGCCGCCGTAACTTAGAGCGGCAGGTCCCTTATTCAGAAACATCTTCCGCTCTAAGTTACGGCGGCGTAGTGTATCTGATACGGCGTAAGCCCGCCTAATTCAAACTAGGCTGGTAGGGGGCGTGTTGTATGTAAATGTTTGGTGACCCCACGTGACAAACAGCGCATGCTCAGTATCATGTCGAATTTTCAAATTAAATTGCGCCCGCTCAATGCCTAGTCGACATGAACGTAACTTACGTCCAGCCCCATTCACGGACAAGTTACGCAAACAACGTAAAACACAACGCTGTTCCGACGTTTCCGACGTCCATACCTAACATGACTTACCCCTGCTTTATGAGGGGTAACTTTACGCTGGCGTATGTTTTACGTAAACGACATATCTTGATATGCCGGGCACACGTACGTTCGTGAATCAGCGTATCTAGCTCATTAGCATGTTTAACGCGGAAATCTACGGAAGCGCCACCTAGCGGCCAGCATAAATATGCACCCTAAGATACGACGGTGTAAGAGACTTACGCCGCTCGTATCTTAGCCGAATTTATGCGTAACTGATTCTAAGAATCAGCCGCATAGATACGACGACTCTCATTCGGACTTACGACGGCGTAAATGGCGCTACGCCGTCGTAAGTCCTTTGAGAATCTGGGCCCTTATGTTTTGCTGCACCTGGTATGTATTAAGCTGAGTTTTTATGCACATTGACATTAGACATGTGTACTGCCAAAAAATGTGTTAATTTTCGTTTTCATTCCATTCGATTTCGTTTTTTTCTTTGTTTTTCGGGTCATTCCTTATAATCGCAATTTGTAAATTCGAAAATTCGTAAACTTGAAAAACCAAAAATAAGAATGAAAATCCGAAAATTCTAAAGAATATCTAACTAATAATAACTAACTATTAAACTATAAGTATTGGGATATCTTTTTAAATTTGGCTCTTAGTGAGCGTAAGGAATACACATTTATCCAAAGTTATGAATTATCCAAAATAACGAATGTTGCATCTAAATAGATGGAATGGAACCAATTAATAATAAATTATAATAATAATATAGTAATGAAAATGTTTTTTTATTATTATTTTTGTTATTTATTATTGTTCATTTGACAAACTCCTTTATTAAAGGGTCACTAAAGGAAATATTTTTTTTAGCTAAATAGCTTCCTTTACCTTACTGCAGTCCTGGTTTCATGTCCTCATTGTTCGTTGTTCGCAAAAGCGAAACTAAATGCAAAAACGAAAGTAGATGCAAAAACGAAACTACAGGTACATTATATGATTGATTTTTATCTATTTTTAATCAATTTTAAAAGGAATCAGTTAACTATTATGTCTCTATACCCTGTAAACAGTCATTTCAGCAAAAAAAATATTTTCCTTTACAACTCCTTTAAGCTCCAATGTATCTTCTTCCTCCTGTGATGTCTTCCCTCTCCGGTTCTTCTCCCTTCGAAGATGTCTTCTTCCTCCCTCCAGTCCTTCTCCCTCTGATGATGTCTTCTTCTTCCCTCCGGTTCTTCTCACTCTGCTGATGTCTTCTTCCTCTGGTTCTTCTCCCTCCGCTGTCTTCTTCCTCTAAATTCTTCTGCCGATTCTTCTCACTCCGCTGATGTCTTCTCCCAATGCTAGCTCCCACTGTTGTGTTAGCTCTGGTGTCTGCCATTACTTATATAGCCATGGGGCATGGCCATCCGATGATGTTATTTAGAGACCTGCCCCCTTGTCACTGCCTGGGGTATGATGGGGAGGGACGTGCTTGGATAAGGGTCTGCTATGGATTTTGGGGGTAACCCAATGGCTTTTTTTTTATTTTAGCATGGGGTTCCCCCTCAAGATTCATACTAGACTATAGCTGGGTTCACACTATTGCAAATTGGATGCCACATTCAATTTGCATAGCAGGAGATTGCGACCGGTTTTCTTTGGAACCGGTTCACACATCTCCGGACCAGCACAGGATTGCACAGGAGTCATGTGTGTCTTTTTGTCCATTTCAGGTCTGAATTCAGCCAGAAAGTTGACCTTAAATCAGACCTAAACCGGTAAATGGAGACTCACTGGACCCCCTGCTGTGAGTTGTTCCATGCTCTAGTGTGAACCCAGCCTCAAAGGGTCTGGTATAGTCGGATCAAAGTTGGATCCCGTTCATTGAAATTGCATGAAGGTCGGACATCATGTTGTAGGGCAGTCTGACTTCCATGTCGGAGCAGCGTGAACCCGGCCTTAAACCTAGAAACTGATGCACAGCACAGCTGCACCAGATTCTGTGTGCACCAGTTTTAGTAAATTTCCCTAGCCGTTTTTGATAAAACATGAATGGATGCTTAAAGTAAGCACAACTTCATCTCATTCTCTAAACTGGGGACTTTTGTAAAGTAAACATTAAATTTGCTTATTAAATGAAATTCAGTTGTGCAATCAGCCAATCAAGCGAGCATAAATCAATTTTTTTTTATTTCCCTTGCACATGAGTGGGTATTCTTTACAACGTGATTTTGACTTTGTTTGACCTTACTCACTAGGATAAGTAATAATTCACTTGAAAGCGAGCATGCTCTACTGATTTAGTAAATCAGGGTAGCTGTTTGTTTTTTTATGGAGTTATAAGTGCTGCATGTTGTCTTTTTTTTAGTACTCTATGGATCATACTTTGATTACACTCTTCAGTGGGAGAAACATATCGATGACGAGAATATTCTTGTACTTTCATTTGAAGACATGAAAGCGGTAATTCCAATCACTTCTACTGTTCATATTAAAATTAAAAACTGCTTTGACTTTTACACTTGTGGATGAGGGTGCAGAATTGAGTTTTGGAACGGGGGAAGTGTGCCAAGGTGAGCTGCGGTTGGGGTGCACATGTGAGCTGTGGACAGGGGTATAGAAGTGATCGGAGGCTAGGGGATTACAGAGGTGAGTTGTGGAGGGAAGTGCACAGGTGAGTGGACATTGGTTAGCTTTGGTTGGAGTGCAGAGATGAGCAGTAGAAGGGAAAAGGGTGCGGAGGTGAGCTGCAGTCAGAGGGTGCAGGGGTGAGTTGCAGACAGGAGGCCAGAGGTGAGTTGTGGACAGGGGGCAAAAGTGGGTTGTGGACAGAGGTGCAGAGATCAGTTGCAGACAGGGGTGCAGAGGTGAGTTGTGGACAGGGGTACAGAGCTGAGCTGCCAAGATACATGTCCCCCAATATGTTTAGCTGATTTTCGTTACTAGAGCAGCTCCCAAAACCAAAATGCTGCTTGTTGTACTGCTGCTGAATCTTACTACATGGAGCAAACAGAACTTACAAAATGGTGTAATTTCCTGTTTAAAAATCTGAATAAAGTTTTCCTTCTTAGACATTTCTCACAAATGTTTTACAATTAAGGTAACCCCCTTTATTTGCATAATCTGTTGCTGTGTAACAGGATATTGTGTTTCCTCATAAACTACTGGTTCACAACTCTCATATTACCAGGTGTGATACGGGAGGATTTTGAGCCACTTTAAGGGGTTAGTCACTGAGCGTAGACCCAAAACAACCAGCAGCTCCTCCGGGGGTAGTGCTACATTATATTATGTGTGGGCAGTTTTATAGCTAAAAATAGTTTGCCATAATCAATAGATAATACTAATCAAATACTAATTGTTAAGTGACTAACAAAAAGTACATTAAAAAAGCTTCTGTAAAAGAAGACATGCTATACTTGCCTGACCCTGTATCTGTTTGCAGAAACTTCCCTCTGTGTCAGGTGCCTGCCCATTTATTTAAAAAGCCAATTGGCCATTTAAAATCAGCACAAGCACAATATCTTGCTGCCAACTAGAAAACACATGTATGTAACATCTAGCCAAGCACTTAATCTTGTATACAGGGAGCTGTAGGCGTCTGTCTATATCCATTATCAAGGTAAATGAGAAGCGCAAACAAAAAGAGAACAAGATTAAGCTGCGGTTTCCAAAACAAGCAAAGTCCTTTCTTGTATTAGGAGAGGTATGGACTCCAGAGAGAGAGATATAATTTTGCCCCTGTACAAATCATTAGTAAGATCTCATCTGGAATATGAAGTTCAGCTTTGGGCACCAGTTCTCAAAAAGGATATCGGGGAACTGGAGAAAGTGCAGAGAAGGGCAACCAAACTGATACATGGAGGAGCTCAGTTATGAGGAAAGGTGTCAAACTCAATTGCATAGTGGGCCGCATCAGCATTATGATTGCCCTCAAAAGGGCCGGTTGTATCTGTAAGATTAGATGTCCAGTGCATGCCCTCCCCCTACATTAGATGTCAAGAGCTACCCCAGCATCAGAAGTTGAGTTCTCCACCCTCCCTCTACATCACAGTGAACCCCCTTACCTTATGCTGCTGCTGGGGAAAAGATGGATGCATTGCTAGAAAGCAGAAAGTACAGGGTCTGGAGGAGGTCCAAAGGAGGGCTGTAGCTCTCCTGTAGCTGCAGGAGAGGTGTGAGGGCCACATGAAATGGCTTGGAGGGCCGGATTTGGCCCGCGGGCCTTGTGTTTGACACCTGTGGATTAGAGGAACTGAATCTATTCCCACTTGAGAAGAGGAGATTAAGGGGGGATGTGATCAACATGTACAAATACATAAGTGGTCTATATCGTGAACTTGGGGTTGAGTTATTCACTTTAAGGTCATCACAGAGGACAAGGGGGCACTCTTTATGTCTAGAGGGAAAAAAAAGATTTCATCTCCAAATACGGAAATGTTTCTTTACAGTAAGAGCTGTGAAAATGTGGAATAGACTTCCTCCAGAGGTGGTTCTGGCAAGCTCAGTAGATTTCTTTAACCACTTAAGGATCACTTCACGCCGATTTACGTCGGCAGAATGGCACGGCTGGGCACATCAATGTATATGTACGTTGCCCTTTAAGCCCAGCCGTGGGGTCGCGTGCGCGTCCCACGGGCGCGTGCACGCGACCCAGTCCGAAGCTCCGTGACCACGGCCGCGGGACTCGCGGACCCAATCGCCGCTGGAGTCCTGCTATCGGTCCCCGGAGCTGAAGAACGGGGAGAGCTGTGGCACCGTGATCGACCCTGTGTTCCCTTATATAGGGAATCACAATCGATGACATCACACCTACAGCCACACCCCCTACAGTTAGAAACAGACATGAGGTCACACATAACCCCCATCAGCGCCCCCTTGTGGTTAAAGGAACACTAAAGGCAAGATTTTTTTTTTGTTTAAAAATAACAAACATGTTATACTTACCTCCACTGTGCAGTTCGTTTTGCACAGAGTGGCCCTGATCCGTGTCTTCTGGGGTCCCTCAGCGGCTGTCTCTACTCCCCCTTCTCAAAACCTTTCCACCTTCATGCGAGCTCCCTCGCATGGTGGAAAGCTTTTGCGAGCGCGCTCCCGTGATACAGCGGCGGCCATAGCCAATGGCTGCGCTGCTATCAATCTGCCCAGCCTAGCCAATCAACGGCCAGGCTGGGAACCGAACAGGATGACAAGCACGCGCCCGGGACATTTTTGAGGGGTGAGGTAAGTAAAACGGGGGCTCGGGGGGGGGGGGTTGGTGCTGTCAGATGTTTTTTTACCTTAATGCATAGGATGCATTAAGGTAAAAAAACTTTTACCTT
Source organism: Rana temporaria (assembly GCF_905171775.1). Classification (NCBI taxonomy): domain Eukaryota; kingdom Metazoa; phylum Chordata; class Amphibia; order Anura; family Ranidae; genus Rana; species Rana temporaria. The sequence goes on from NC_053492.1 coordinate 357,030,304, forward strand.
TACAACCCCTTTAACTCCCAAACTGCAATTGTAATTTTCACAGTAAACAATGCATCTTAAATGCATTTTTTGCTGTGAAAATGACAATAGTCACAAAAATGTGTCAAAATTATCCGAATTGTTCGCCATAATGTCGCAGTCACGAAAAAAATCGCTGATCGCCGCCATTAGTAGTAAAAAAAAAGAATTAATAAAAATGCAATAAAACTATCCCCTATTTTGTAAACGCTATAAATTTTGCGCAAACCAACCGATTATTGCGATTTTTTTACGATTTTTTTACCAAAAATAGGTAGAAGAATACATATTGGCCTAAACTGAGGAAAATCATTTTTTTATATATATATATATATTTTTGGGGGATTTATTATAGCAAAAAGTAAAAAATATTGCATTTTTTTCAAAATTGTCGCTCTATTTTTGTTTATAGCACAAAAAATAAAAACCGCAAAGGTGATCAAATACCACCAAAAGAAAGCTCTATTTGTGGGGGAAAAAGGACGCCAATTTTGTTTGGGAGCCACGTCGCACGACCGCGCAATTGTCAGTTAAAGCGATGCGATGCCGAATCGCAAAAACTGTCCGGGTCCTTTAGCTGCCTAAAGGTCCGGGTGTTAAGTGGTTAAAAAAGGCCTGGATTCTTTCCTAAATCTATATAATATAACTGCGTACTAACACTTATAGGTAAAGTTGATCCAGGGAATATCCGATAGCCTCTCTGGGGATCAGGAAGGAATTTTTTCCCCTGCTATAGCATGCATTGCTGGGGTTTTTTGCCCTCCCCTGAATCAACTGTGGGTGAAGGAATGTGTAAATGGGAGTGTATTTTTTTTTGGTTGAACTAGATGGACTTGTGTCTTTTTTCAACCTGACTTACTATGTAACTAAGTTCAAATGATAGAACTATTACCCAGCCAAGTCAGCAAGAATTAACCAAAATTTGAGACTAACTAGGATTAGTCAGAGACACAACTAATTAAATCTAAATTTGGTGCCTACATAGTATGTTGAAGTAATGGAGCCTTTCGTAAGCCAGGGATTGGAAAAGAATGTTTGTATTAAATGTAAAGTGTGCTGTCAAAACTGGCCAAAGCATGCAGGTCAGGTGCATGCTTTGGCCAATCATCATACAGAAATGTACTTCGATCTTGCAGTGCATTATGGGATGTTACGCAGTGCTTTTCCCGCGAATGCCCCATAATATTCTCTGTTCGGCGAACATCGAGCTCATTCCTTTTCACTAACAGCCAAATTTGAAAGGAAATTCCAATACCTATAATTTAATAGTTAGTTATTGTTAGTTAGTTAGTTAGTTAGTTTGAAAATCCGAAAGCGTAGCTTTCTTATTTTCGGATTTTCGAATTTACAAATTGGATTCATAACGAATAACCCCCCAAAAAAAAAAAAAAATTCTGAGCACATGTCTACTGCAGGGTGCGCACTCTCAGCACACAAAATTGTTTACATAATTCCGCAATATATGCAGCCTCTCGCCGCTAAAGCCCACCAGCTGAGAGGCCGCATATATGCACCACGTCAGCAGGAAGTGGTTCAGATACAGATGCCTGACCTCAGTTAGCCAGTGATCCATAATTCAATGTATGTACTAAGGAATCACTGGCTGTACTAAGATTAGTCAACTCAACAATAAGTAAGGTGTTCAGTTTATTTTGGCACATTTTTGGTTTAAATGCACAGATTGTGAAACTGACAAAAGAATAAGTTTACAGCAAGCATAGAGTTAAACATCTTGTAATCATAAGTTTTAAAATGTTGTTATAAGAGGATGCTAATCTTGTGGCTTTGTGTTGCATTTGCATTTTCAGGAACTTCTTGCTACAGTTTCTCCAAATGTAAATCATGGGTTTCATAAATCATCAAGGTCAAGATGCCGTTCTCTCTGCAGAATTTACCCCTGACCTTACTTCTGCTCTCTGTGTAGCTTACTCCTGCGTTTCTTGTTGCTGGCCTGACCTTTGCTCTTTCTGCGATACCTACTCCTGACCTGACCTCTGCATGACTTACTGAGGGCTGGTTCACACCAAACTTAGTCCAATGCATTTTTATTCTGCATAAAAAATACATGGACAGTGTTTTAAATGAATTACAATGTTCCTAGTTTACACCCGTGTACTTCATTCCAGTGCAGCCAACAAATGAGTATAGCACCCTCTAGTGTGTGCTAGAAATTTGTGTAGGCGAACCATACTCTGACTCACATTTAAAGCGGGGGTTCACCCTGTTAAAAAAAAAAAAAAGTTTTTTTTATTAGACCATTAAATTCGGCATCGTAGCGCGAGCTACGGTATGCCGGTCTTACATTTTTTATGCCCGTACTCACTGTGCTATCGATGATTGAAGAATCCGGGGAATGGGCGTTCCTATGGTGAGAGAAGGTGATTGACGGCCGGCCCTGGCACGTCACGCTTCTCCGGAAATAGCCGAAATAGGCTTGGCTATTCACGGCGCCTGCGCATAGCCTGTGCGCAGGCGTCGTGAATAGCCGAGACCTACTCCGGCTGTCTTCGGGGAGCGTGACGTGCCAGAGCCGGCCGTCAATCATCCTCCCTCTCCATAGGCACGCCCATTCCCCGCGGGAGTCGGATTCTTCAATCAACGATACCACAGTGAGTACGGGGATTAAAAATTTAAGACCGGCATACCGTAGCTCGCGCTACGATGCCGAATTTAATGGTCTAATGATGGAAAGGAGGGTGAACTACCACTTTAAGCTGGTGAGTCTTAATCGAGTCACGGTTTATTAGAGGTCGGGCTGGTTAATTCATCCTGGCAGCTCTCTGGTGCCTTCCCCCTGGTCTGGAAGGTTGGAGAATCTTATAGAACTAGAGGGTGGGGGTTATAAGGAGCGGCCTTGAATATTTATGAGGCCTCAGACAATCCCCAGTAGTGGGCTGACAGGGAACTGATTTCACCTCATACATAGACATGGGCCATGCCAGCAGGGGCAGTCGGGTGGAAAATGGAGATGCAGTGTTGAGAAGGCTGTTGGTGGCCCTGAGGAGGAGTACCCCCTAGTCTGTGGGGGGTGTCCTGCCTTGGATTGGGGCTCGGATGCTGAAAGGATCCTGCCAAAGACACAAGGGAGGAGGTTTTCCTGGATGCATGGGGGCAAAGAGAGTACAGAGTGAGTAGTGCAACACTGGGGGGACTAACAAAGAGGGAGACTGTAGTCTCCCTTGAAGATAGCGGTGTGCTTTCCTTTCCCTGGGAGATCTCCTAAGAGTCAGTCGGGCAGTCTGAGGAAGCCAGTCAGGCAGACTGGTATAGAGAGGCAGCCAGGAGGGCTGGTGAAAGAGGCAGATGCAGCCAGGTTGGCTGGTATTGCCTGAAGAAGTGGTCCTGGGATTAGTGGTCATGAGGGAAGTTGTTTTACTCCAATTGTGCTACTTTTAAGGGACTTTGAGTTCCTGTCTGTAATGGGCTTCTCCTGAACTGATAAGAAGACTGTCAGTTCCATCAAGAGTGACCCAGCAGGTGCTGTACAGAGAAAGAAAGGAACAAAGTGTGTTCAGGTGAATGGCTAAAGGAGTTGGAGCTATATATTGGAAGCTGTATATAAGAGATTGTAAATAGGAAGTTGTTCCTAAGGCTCTTATTCAAGTCAAGTGGACATCCCATAACTTCTCATCCCTATCCAAGTTATTAACCCCCCCCCCCAATAATAAACAAAAACAAAGCTCTGGACTGTTCTCAGACTCAAAGTGCCTGTGGAGATTCAGTGTGCCTGGCTGTGCAGGAGTGGGGAAAACAATGTTCATTTGCAGCTCCTACGTGGGGTGTGCTACAGTAGAACATGTTGCATTTTTTCTGTATGGAACACATCTGAAATGCGGCATAATGCACATCAAAAATGCACATGTCCTAATTGAGATGAAGAAAAAAAAGGGTGGAAAAAATGCACTCGAACGCATCAAAAACACACAGGAATGCATCAAAAATACATCCAAAACATGCATGCAGAAATTCATCCAGAAATCAGAAATTGTGATGTGAACCAGTCCTGAAAGCGATCAGCTTGTATTGCTAGGTCTGATTGAAGCTATTTTATAACTATCTCCTTGCAGTCAATCAAAACCAATGATTTCTGCATTTGATTACTTAAAAGTGGTTGAAAATGTCAGAAATTTTCCAAATATATGGTCAACCTAACAGAGGTCCAAAATGTATTCTATCCCAGCATGCACTGTGGCTGGAAAACAAACTGTGTGGGGTGAAATGTGATTATTTTTAGTGTAAAGGGACATAATGTCTTCAGTAACTGTTACTAGCCTCAAGGTTCACAAAGTGACTTGTCATTCTTGTCAGCAGGTTAAGGTTCATACTTATTTTTATTTGGCTAGCATGCATGACTTTACCAATCTCTGTGCTTTGCTTTAGAGGTTGTGCAATAAGCAGAGCTTAACATCAGGAAAGCGTGCAAGAAAAAGGCAGAGCTGGTGTGTAATCCTTCCCCTCCCAGTGCCTCATTTTAAAGGAACTGCCTGTGCAAACACTTCAGGTCTCTGTGCTTATCCTCCATAGTAAACATGTCTACGGCTGAGGGGCAGCAAGCAAAGACGGATACATTCATGGCAGACATGAAGAAAAGGTTAGAAGAGGCCAGCAAGTTGACACCAGAAGAGCTGAAATTTAGTTATAAGGGAATTCTGTACCCTACCATTCTCTGTAGTGAGGAAACTTTTCAAGCCATGGAGAAAATGGAGGCTAGAGAAGATGATGTGCTAATTGTAACCTATCCAAAATGTGGTAAGTGTGTTGAATGTGAGAGTTTTGGTTTGTTGAATAAGAATCTGTTATCCTAAAGTTGAACTTCAAGTAAACATTTTAATACATATTGATAAATACAGTACAATATATAGGAGATACAGTATGTTACAACCTGCTAAAAGGGTTTGTATTATTGTCCACCCAGTGTGAAAGTGTCTACGTGGTGTCTATCTGGTACACGGGTTAACCTGGAGGGAAGGATTATACTGGGGGGTTGATATCAGGTCAGGTGTGTAACAAAGTGCCTCTTTTACTTATGATGCTCAGATGTGGCACATACTTCTTTAACTCCATTGGGAAGGCTCAGGGGATATAGGGTCTCCTCTAAGGGACCATACATGGAGGCTAGGCATGTGATCTGCAGCCAGGTGTACTGTCCGCCATTGTTAGTCCAAGTTTGTAGGCAGCCGGGGAAGAGACCAATAGTACATAGCTTCTACGGAAGACTCATGCCCCGTATACACGATCCACTTCTGCATTAGAGGCCATTGCAGCAAAAGTTAATTCCCTACCACCGCATTTTAATGTCACTGACAACCAATATGAGGGTATTAATGGTACTGACACCATGCTAGGGGTTAATAAGGCATCCACTGACACCAGTGTTGGGGTTATTAAAGCTTCCACTGACATCAATGCTGGGGGGCTATTATCGTGTTCCCTGACACTAATTCTGAGAGTTATTAAAGCGTCCTCTGACACCAGTCCTGGGGGTTATTATTGCATCTACTGACACCAATGCTGGGGGTTATTATTGCATCCACTTACACCAATGTTGGGTGTTATTATTGCATCTGCTGACACCAATATTGGGGGTCAATATTGTAAACACTGACACAAGTGTTGGGGGTTATTTTTATGTCCAATGACTCCAATGCTGCGGGTGATTGTTGTGTTCTCTGACACTAGTGCTGAGGGGTTATTATTGGCTTGCCTTAGACTAGTGCTGTGGTTTATTAATGTGTCCATCGACACCAATGCCAGGGCCAATTATTGAACTAATTTGATCAAACAGGAATGTTACTAAATATTTCTCATTCAGCCAGCTGCCGGTGTATTCTGACAGCGTAAGAGTCCCATTGTCAGAATACAATGGAACAACAGGGAGGTTTCGTCCATCCACCTTGTTTATTTTATCAGCCCATTGGCTTATAGAAAAAATATTAACCATCTATTGCTAGGTGTTAGTGGTTCAGCAGGAACTGGCCACATTTTGATCCAAGTTGATCTAGCAGTCGACTTCTGTCAAGCAGGAATGTTGGAAGATGTTCTCGATCAGCAGCTGCCAAAATGCAATGCTTCAGCAGGGAGGATTCCTCTATCACCTTGCTTGTATGGATGAAGGAATTTGTTCAAGTAAATTATGGCAGCAACGGCTGGTCCATAAGGGGTGCCGCCCCCCTAATCTCTATGCGTCGGACCCTAATCTCCATGCGGGCTGCCGGATGCACAGATTTTCATGAGTTTCTATTTTTAAGCACATGAATAGTGCCTGAGGCTCTAATTGGCTTCAAAAAAGGTGGGCTCGGGTGTGTCGCGGGCCCAGCCACTTGTGACATATGCGAATCAACTTTCCAAGAGATTCCGAGAGACTCTGAGAGATTCACAGCTAGTCAGCTGGATAAATACACAAACTGATCTGCTTAGCAGGTGACCCAGGCTCACCCGAGGTGTGGGGTGTAAGCAATAGCCAGACTTCACAAGAGCTCCTGATGGTGGAGATGGGTTTCGTTGCATGCTAATTCCAGGTCATGGCTCTCAGTATTGCCCCAGCAGGAAGAGAGCAGACGGGAGTAAGGCTGCAGATGAAGCAGGTATAGAACAAGCAGAAGCATAGTCGATGAACAAGCCAAAAAGGTCAGTAATGAGTAGTAGCTGGATGGGATTAGATAGAAGCATAGCCGATGAACAAGCTAAGGGTTAGCAAGGATAAGGGCAGCTGCAGGTACGCAAAGGAGCAAGATATCAGATGGAGAGCGCACAATGATCTGGCCAACAGGAAGTGCAGAGACATGGCTTAAATCAGGGAGGAGAGAGGAGCAAAGAGTTCCAGAAACTAGATACAGGACGAAGCTGAGCCAGATAGTGGAAATTTCAATAAAAACAATCTAGCAAGCAAAAGCCTGCAATGCTCCCTCCCTTTGTTTTCTTGTAATAGGGTCACACAAGCTATAATTCATGCCAAAATTGAAGCCGTATTCTTGGACAAAGTGGCAAAATGTGAGAAACTCTGAGACCCATGAGTGACAAATATCTTCCCTGTTCTATTGGCAGACCTTACCTACTTACTTCTGATTTTTAATCCAATGTCAGAAACTCCTTTTGCTTCACTTTCTGTAATAACGCTGTTTCAGCCTTGGATAACTGACTTCTCTGCCCAATTGAATTCTAGTTTACTCTCAATCCTAGTTTAACTACTTACCTACTAGGCACTTTTAGTCCCTTTCTGCCAGGGCCAATTTTCAGCTTTCAGCTCTATCACACTTTTAATGATAATTGCGCAGTCATGCAATGCTGCACCCAAAATAATTTTTTATCATTTTTATAAACAGACAAAGCCACCTCCACATCTCCACTCAACCTGGCAAATTTTTTTTGGTGCTGGAACACAGGACTGGTCTTCCTTTTCTTTAAGTCCCTTTTATTACCCCTGGCTACATTAACCCATCTTTCTACCTGATAATCCTGACTTACCCCTCCACCTTCCACATCAACTCCATTACCCACCTGCTCAGTGATTTCAATGTTGTCATTCCTGCTTAGGGTTGCAACTTGCTCTTCCAGAGCTCTAATGCAAGCTTCCAGAATGGCAATCTGCTCACATCCGTCACAGCAGTATGTGTCCTGGAGCTGCTGCACCATTTTATGCATACATGTGGCTGCACAAGAAGTGAAAGCTCAAGAGTAGATAGCTGTTCTAAGAGAGGTAGAAGCAACCAAACATTCTCTGGTCTCTAAGGGGCAGATTCTCGTAGAATCGCGCAAAACTGTGCGGGCGTAACGTATCTCCTTTACGTTACGCCACTGCAAGTTTTCCAGGCAAGTGCTTTATTCACAAAGCACTTGTCTGTAAAGTTGCAGCAGCGTAGCGTAAATCACCCAGCGCAAGCCCGCCTAATTCAAATTAGGTAGGGGGCATATAGCATTTAAATTAAGCGCGTTCCCGCGCCGAACGTACTGCGCATGCACCGTCCGAAAAATATCCCAGGGTGCATTGCTCCAAATGACGTCGCAAGGACGTCATTGGTTTCGACGTGAACGTAAATGGTGTCCAGCCCCATTCACGGACGACTTACGCAAACTACGTAAATTTTTTAATTTCAACGCGGGGACGACGGCCATACTTAACATTGATTGCGCCTCATATACCCAGGGGCAACTTTACGCCGAGACAAGCCTAACGTAAACGTTGTAACTTTCCTGCGTCGGCCGCGCGTACATTTGGGATTTCGTGTATCCAGCTAATTTGCATACTCGACGGGGAAAATGACGGAGGCGACACCTAGCGGACAAAAAAAAAATTGCATTTAAGATCCGACGGCGTAAAAGCCTTACGCCTGTCGGATCTAATGGATATCAATGCGTAACTGATTCTAAGAATCAGTCGCATAGATACGACGGCCCAGATTAGGACTTACGACAGCGTACATGGCGTTGCGCCGTCGTAAGCCCTTTGAGAATCTGGGCCTAAATTTTCAATGGAGGACACAGCTGGCTTAAGTGTCAGATGTTCTTTCAAATTCAGAAACTGATGTTGACCCTAAATGCACTGGAACTTTAAGGCTGCGTTCACATTGGGCAGTGGAGGTGCGGTGACGGTATAGCCGCACTATTTTTAGCGCCGCTATACCGTCGTATTTACCGCGATATTCGGGCGCTAGCGGTGCAGTATTAACCCCCACTAGCGGCCGAAAAGGCTCTGCAGAGGCGCATTACGAGCCGTATTACCGCGGTTTCCCATTGATTTCAATGGGAAGGCGCGGTATAGGAGCGGTAAACACCCCGCTCCTATACCGCTCCAAAGATGCGGCTAGCAGGACTTTTGGAGCGGTCCTGCTACCGCACCGCTTCAGTGTGAAAGCCTTTGGGCTTTGACATTGAAGCCTGCAGGGCATGATTTTTTCATGCGGTATAGCAGCGATATTTTTAGCGCTGTACCGCATGAAAAACGCCTCAATGTGAAAGGGTCCTTAAGAAAAAGGAATCTAACCTTTAAAAAGGAGTTGTAAAATTAGTGTAAGCATTGCGGGCCTGTACCACATCAAGGTTGTGGAGAACTTCTTAACAAGGATGAGAGAGTGAGGGACAAATGAATGAGAAGACAATGTTGCGTTGTAAGGTAAAGATAATGTTGGGAAGAAAAGAGGAAAGAGCACAACTTTTTTCTTATTAAAAGTTAAGAATTTAGGTGACATTTGTTGCAATTCTGTCAATGGTGTTTTATAAGGAACATGGCTAGAATTCTGTCAATGTACAACAAATAAAATATTTTTTAATAACAGACCACTAACAGGGACAAGCCACAGTCCTGGATACTGAAAAATATAAAATGATACTGAGGAGGAAAGGAAAGAAGCACAATTACAACATCCATATGTTTGGTCAGTTCCCAGTGTAGCCTAGGTGGTCATAGCCTGGCCTAACATTTTTTGGTCTCTAAAAACAAAAACACAGAGAACATTTATGTGTAGACACATATAATAAAATACCCTTGACTGCTAAAACTATCCAGCCTTTGGTAAAAGGTGTTGTTATGTTTTGTAGGAACAAACTGGTCTTTACAGATACTACATGAAATGATATTGGAAGTGAACAAAAAAGAGCCAACAATGATCAAAGGTATGCTGGAATTTGGAAAGCCAGAGAAATATGAGGTTGGTATTAAAACCTATCAAGGCTTTAAATACTGCATAAGGATAATACATAATTGATATGTTAAAGATAACATGAAAGCCCAATAATATTCATTGTTAGCTAGATACAGTACATTACAGGTGCTAACTGAAGAGCTATTGGTTTAACTTAATAGAGGGCACATCAGACCTCTACAATGAGACCACTGCCTCCCGACAGAGAACAAGGGTCTCACGCTGCAGCTACTGGCAGGGGACGGTCTTTTCTATTCAGGTTGTGGCAGTTTAGAAACAAAACAAACATTGAACACCTTATGTTTTCATGCACCTGGAACGTATTTAGCTGATTAACAGTAAGTAAAGCTGGCCATACATTATACAATCTACTTGTTAAATTTCCTTTAGATTTACCTTCAATCGTGTAGTACAGGGGCCTGCCTGATTGTATACCAATTGAAAGTGTTCAGGTTTGACCTCCTATTATATGGTTTTGGTAAATCTAAAGGAAAATTGTAAAAGAAAATTGTATAATGTATGGCCACCCTACTAACAGTGTGTAAATTCTTGAACCTCATAAGGGAACTGGCAATATGTTCATGGCAAGTATCACATGTTAATTTCTGTCCATCTCCCTTTTGTCTCATGTACAATTAAGGGGAAATTATATACAAAAAATTGAATACAAAGAAGTTATTAGTTTGACATTGGACTGTCCATTTTTCAGCAAGTGTTTATTCTGGTAGACATAACCCAGGGGTGCCCAAACTTTTGAATAGTGAGGGCCACTTAAGCAACTTGGTAACCAGTCGTGAGCCACAATGAGCGAAGCGGGCAGATGACAGCTCACAGTTACTCTATGGGCCCTCTGATCTGCCCAGATGGAAGGGGATGAATTCCCTTCTGTTTTTTGGATTGGAGGTAGGCGAGCGTAAATGGACATCTGTCGCTCTGTAGAGGTGAATTGAGGGTCCCATTTGGTCAGGCTGATCATGTGAAAAAGGCCCAAGACTGCTTTTAACTGATGTGCTGCAGTTTACCAACACCGCGTGTGCAGCGTAGTGCACCTGTGTCTATCCTGCGGGTTAGCTGAACTTTGCCATAGACTCCTTCTGTGGCAAAGCTGGCGCTGTAGAGGAAACATCAGCTTATGGGGCTCTGGTCTGCAGCCGCTTTCTTCCTCTACCACCAGCTTCATTCACAACACTGATGCTGTGGTATGGCAGATTGGCAACCTGCGATCTGGGCTTGCCAACCCGCTATTCCAGAACAGGAGGTCGCGGGCCACATCAGAGGGCTCCGCCGGCCACATGTGGCCCCCGGGCCACTGGTTGGCCACCCCTGACATAACCCATCAAATATTAAGCCAGACTAGTAAAGCCGGGCAAAGAGCAGTGATAATAGGTAAACTGCCAGTGGTGGCCCATCCACAAGGTACACAGGGGCGCCGCCCCCCAATCTCTATGCGCAGACACCTAATCTCCATGCGGGGCACCGAACACATAGAAATCTATGAGATTTTTTTTAACTTCACCTCTGTGACCACTGATCCCAGCAACACGTTTTCAGGCACTGCCAACCCACCTGGCTTTAGCTGCCCCTTTCACTAGCCCCCCAGGCTAACACTCCACACCAATACACCCAGCTGACTCTTCACCAGGCCAGCCGGCTGACTCTCAGGAGATCTCTAGGGAAAGGCTGAGACTTAAGCACACCGCTGTCTTCAAGGTAGATTGGCTACATGTGGCAGTCTCCCCCCTTTGTTAATCTCCACAGTGTTGACTACTTGCTGTGTCCTCTCTCTTGCTCCGTGCCTCCAGGAAAAACTAGCACCCGACCCCCGGCCCAAGGCAGGACACCCCTCCAGACTAGGGGGCACCCCTGAGGGCCACCGAAAGCCTCCTCAATGCTAAATGTCTATCTTCCACAAAACTGCCCCTGCTGGCATGACCCATGTCTATTTCTGAAGTGGTCTCTGCTGCCAGCCTGCCTCTGAGGATTGACTGAGGTTCCATAAATATTCAAGGCAGCTCCTCCTAACCTCTACCCTCTAATTCTAGAAGATTATCCAACCTTCTAGACCAGGGGGAGGCACCAGAGAGCTGCCAGGATGAGTCACCCAGCCCTGAACCTTAGTAAACTCTGACCCAGATTCCATAGCTCAGGCTCACACACAAAAAGGAAAAATTAGCTGAGGGGAGGGTTTGTGAAAAAAAAAAACACTTGTGCTCAAAAAAGCTCAAATAAGCTCAATAAAAACTCAAGCTTTTAGGCAGAAAACTAAAAGCTTGAATGCCTAAAGCAACTTTTTATAAGCTGCAGTGCGCATGAGCCCTTAACCTGGTTGGTGTATCAAGGGTTAACTGCATGCCTGTACTGGGAGCAAACAGTGGCTGGCCTTATGCAAAGCTCAAAGGAGATAAGGTGTGGACAGATGAGAGTAGCAGACTCTGATGAGATGCATACACAGTCATTCAGTTCAGAAACTGTGTAGGCACTAGATGTAAGAAGTCATCTCTAGAACACCAGACCTGGTCCCTTTATGCTAGTGCTGGTCCACTGCCCCTTCTGATTTCTTCCTTCTTAACACCACTAATCTTCACAACTTGCTTCTCCCAGCTGCCACCACTTACCTGCCTGATGCCGCCCAGTTTCAAATAGACCACAATTACAGTGTGCTATGTTAGATTTCCATCATCCATAGACAGGAGGCATGGCCAGGCATGATCACTGAAGGCTGGCCACACCCCTTTCCTTTTGCCCAATCACTGCCTTCCTCCTCACAGCAGGCTCCGTCTTGGGGGTGTTGTACAGAAGTGAGTCCCCAAGAGCTAAGCTGCCTGAGTGATCACTGTTGGGGCGGTGGAGGTAGGGTGACTGATCTGGGCCCATGGATGTGTTGACAGACAATGACCCCATCCGGCAGCACTGCAGTGTGAGTATCTGAGCTTCTACTGTCTGTCCGTGACCAATCTTGAATTTGGGATGGAGCCTGGCACAAGGTCAGAACAGGTTGTAACAATTTGTGAGTGGGACTGCTGGAAACTATGTTAATGTGGTTTTGCATGTTTAGTGTTTCACTTTAAGCATTCCTAAAATTCTCACCAAACAGAATTCTTACAATCAAGATAGCAAAGATAGCTTGACACAAGTTTGTGGCAGTGTTGAACTGTAAGTCTTGATAACTTTCTGCACATTTTCACTGGCAAACTGTACAATTAAAGAGCACTTGAAGCACAAGCTCTGGTTGACACTTTTCCAAATTCAGCCACAGTGACCCCTGTGGTTGGATGACTATTGCACAACATTAAAGAACCAGAACTTGCAGCAGATTTGCAGAATGTTTGCAAAGAAAGTGGATCTGGAGTCATGCAATGTGGACTTGCTGCGATTGTGAGACTTGAAGCCTGGCAAGTCTAGCAACATTTTTGCAAGTCGTTTTTAAACTTGCAGCTCAATTGCCTGTGTAGTGCCCCCCCTTAGGAGATGCTGATGAACTAAGATCCCCCACTCTGCACAGCCAGGCACACCGAATTTTCACAGGCACTCCAGAGTCAGAAAACAGTCGGTTAATAGGTTAATTATTGAAGGTTAGTAACTTGGATAGGGATGGGAGGTTATGGGATGCCCATTTGACTTATCAGAACTTCAGCAACAACTTCAGGGACATCTTCCTATTTACAGTCTATATACAGTCTCCTCACTTTTCTCCTGCACACACTTACACACTGATTGCAGATGAATCAATGTTGGCTAATCTGACAGACTCAGATTTGCAGGCAGGAACTTGTAGCCCATTGTTGTGTAGTAATATACAGTGATCAGCTTGTACTCCTCCTCTGTGGGTACTGATTCCAGCACCACCTCTTTAGGCACTGCCAACCCCACCTGGCTGCAGGTGCCCCTTTTACCAGGCCACCAGGCTAACTTATCCACAGTAGTCCTCCAGACTGGCTCTTCGCCAGCCCACATGGCTGACGCTCAGGAGATCTCCTGAGGAAGGATGTAGACATGGCTATATGTGGCAGTCTCCCCTATTGTAGGGTCCTAGTAGTGCTGATCTACTCACACTGTCCTCTCTCTTGCTCCATGCCTCCAGGAAGGGCTTCCTCTATGTGTTGTGACAGGATCCTCCCAGCACTTGAGCCCCTGGCCCAAGGTCACCCCCCCAGACTAGGGGGCACCCTTGAAGGCCACTGACAGCCTCCTCAGCACTATGTCTCCATCCTCCATCCGACTTCCCCTGCTGTTATGGCCCATGCCTATTTATGAGCCAAGCTCTGCCTTCTGCCAGCTCACTGCTGGGGATTGGCAGAGGCCTCATAAATATTCCAAGCAGTTCCTCCTAACCTCCTACCCACTAGCTCTAGATAATTCTACAATCTTCTAGACCAGGGGGAGGCACCAGGGGACCAGTGCAGGCACCAGGGCACCAGCCACTGAACTCTGACCCAGATATAACAGCTCAGGCTTAGCCCGGAGCTAACTACATTTTTCTACCCTAACTCTAGCACACACCGGAGGGTGCTACACTTGTTACCTGGGTTTTGGTACATGTCTCCTAGGGCAGTACCCCCCCCCCCCCTTCATGCCATTTGTTTGACATTAATTTTCTTATTATCCCAGAAAACATTCCACTCCCATTAACTTCAATAGGGTTCGGATTTGGCACCCAAAATTGAGTCATGTTTGCCAAACTTTGTTTAAACCGAACCCAGGTATGTTCGCCTAATCACTAGGTAAAGCCTCGTACACACGACCAAGGAACTCGACGGGCGAAACACATCGTTTTCCTCGTCGAGTTCCTTGTTAGGCTGTCGAGGAACTCGACAAGCCAATTTTCTCCATTCCCGTCAAGGAAATAGAGAACATGCTCTCTTTTTGGCTCGTCGAGTTTCTCGACAGTTTCCTCGATGAAAATGTACACACAACCGGTTTCCTCGGCAAAAAAATATCTCCCAGCAAGTTTCTTGCTGGTTTTTGCCGAGAAACTCGGTCGTGTGTACGAGGCTTAAGAGTTTCCTTTGCTAACTGATAGCGTTAGATTACTGCACTTTGCAATAAAAACAGAACAGAATCCACTGTGGGTAATTCACTAAAGGAGTAGATGTGAAAAACACCCAGTGATCAGTAGGGCACTGAGCAAGAAGACACCCTACAATCAGTTTAGGTTTGTATGTGTAGTGGAGGGGTGGAAATGTAGACATGAAGGAAATAACTTGGGTTATTGACTTTGCTTCATCTGTGACTCCAACAGAGACAAATGCTGTACATATGTTATTTATTGATGAAAAATAAACATAAAATAAAGCTCACATTACCAAACCATTATCATATTTATCTTCTTTCTCTAAAGTACTTGAGTCAACAGCCTTCACCAAGAGTCTTGGCAACGCATATTCCTTGTGAAGATATTTCTAAAAGCTTTTTTGAAAAGAAGACCAAGGTATAGTATAAGTGAGCATGTTCAATTTAAACTAAACATGTTGTTTATTAAAGGTTCAGCTATATTTGATAATATTTTACCTTTCTTGCAAACTTGCAAACAATAACCTTGAACTATCAGCTCTGTACAGGCATACCCCACTTTTAGGTATACAATGGGACCAGAGCATGTATGTAAAACAAAAATTTACTTAAAGTGAATAAATACTTTTGTCACTTCAGGGGGGTCAGGGGCTGTAGAGAGAGGTTGTGGGGTGTTTGGGGCTGTAGTGAAGGGGGGGGGCGGGATTATAGTGGAGGACAATGAAATATAGTGGGGGGAGGGTCAGGGAGTGAAGTTTAGAGTACAGTACATTAATCCACTTAAGTTTTAGGCGGCAACTCTGGGCTGGCTGGCGGGCAACTCTGGGCTGGCTGGCGGGCGGGCATGGCTGACAACTCTGGGCCTAGCGACAGGCAGCAGCTCTGCCTCTTCCAGGCCACACTGCAACTGCACAGCACGGGATGTCTGTACTTGCGGGGTACTTTACGTACACTCACAGGTATGTCCGTACTCTCGAGTGTACGTAAAGTGAGCGTACTTAAAGCGGGATAATCCTGTCATTTTTTTCATTTTGTTTCCCTTTATTGATTTGGCGAATCCACTTTTGTATAGCCTAAAAATTAATGGGTAAATATTTTAAGTCTTGTAGCATACACGATGCTGTTGGTTACTACAACTTCATCAGAGTCTTTTTTTCTGAATGGATTTCAATGGGCAATCTAAGACACTGTTGCTGGGTTCACACATTACTGTGTGCAATTTACTGACAGAGACAAATATTTTTCTGTCACTTCAAAAGAAATGGCCATTTTCAGTGCAAAATAGTGCACATATTAATATTTTAGCTACAAACATGCAACTAATGCTAGTACAATGTGTTTAAGGAATAACAAAAGTCAAAATACATATTTATCCATTTACATTAAAGTGGAGTTCCACCCAGGAAATGTAGCCTAAAAATCCCCCAAAAAAAGAATAAAAAAAAATAGAAGAAAAAAATGTATACTCACCCGATATACCTGTTGCTATGCGGAAGTCCTTAATCTGCCTCTTCCGAAGCCGCGGTCCGTCTTCTTCTAGTGAATGGGGCGCGCTGCTTTCTGGGAACTGTGTGTGGTCCCAGAGAGCAGCCGCCCATTCACAAGTCGGCGCGAGACTTGTGCATGCGCAGTAGGAAACGGGCAGTGAAGCCGTAAGGCTTCACTGCCTGTTTCCCTTAATGTGAATGGCGGCGCCGGACCTGCACCGATCAAGGGATCGGCATCGGGGGGGCCATCAGCGTGGGCGAGTAGGACAGGTAAGTGTCCTTATTAAAAGTCAGCAGCTACACTGCGTCCAAGTGGAGAGATTTCCTTTCAATTTAAATTCTATAGTCAATTAGCCACCACAGAAAGTGATAGGAAATCCAAGGTAGCCATTATTGACAACATACCCAACACTGCAGAAGATGCCCTGAATCCCACTGACCTCCTGTAAAGCATTGCACTCATAATCAGACCCAGCAGAATATCACAATGTCCCCAACTTTACTAGGACAAAAGATTATTACATAAAGTCAGGGAGGGAGGGCATCAGGGACAACAATTTTACACTGCACCCAATCCAAGACCATTGTGCTATATAGAGCATTGCACTGTTCCCAACATAAACACTGCAGAGCATTGCAGCACTCTACCCAATGTAGCGTCCCCCCACCTCCAGAGGCCTGGTTTTGACCACTAGAGACAGGGATGGCCGACATTCCCCCCAGGGTGTAGGTTACTTGGCATGGTGGGTGGTGCACAAGG
The DNA here is from genome assembly GCF_905171775.1 of Rana temporaria. Classification (NCBI taxonomy): domain Eukaryota; kingdom Metazoa; phylum Chordata; class Amphibia; order Anura; family Ranidae; genus Rana; species Rana temporaria. The sequence goes on from NC_053492.1 coordinate 357,047,217, forward strand.
TACTAGGTGGGTGGTGTACAGGGTAGAAAGATGGGCGCCAGTCATGTTTATGCTTGAACAAAGAAGTTTATTTCTCACAACAGGAAAAATGTGGGAGAGGGGTAGGGCACAGGACTTGCTTAGTCAAATACAACCGCAGACTGGCAGATTGACAGACTCCTTAGACAGAAATATAGAAAAAGGTAGACAGCAGTACAGGAAAAAAGCCTTAAAGCTGGAACCAGCAATCTTTACTTTGTAGCATAGGCTGTCTCCCATAGCAACTGAAAAGAAACACACAAGAAGGAATTCTGTACGATTCTGTCTTGATGCTTTCCCATGCTCCATAGATCCCTGGTCCATGCAAAAGTAACTTCTGGTACTTCATCTCGAGTATTTATCTTTTTCTTCATGCTTCCAGGTAGTGAAAAGGCTCTCCCTTGCAGAACCTTGAGCACATGGCTTGGCCTCAGGCTTCAGGCATACCCAGCAGCAACTGTTCCTCACACAACTACCCAGACCGCAGTCTGGGAGAAAAAAGACCCAGATCACCCAACTTCCTCCAAATATGTACTCTCTCCCAGCATTCTCAGCAGCCAATGAAACTCCTACTGATGGCTGAGAAAAGTGTGTATATTCATAACCTGAATTCACTGTAGCCCATCATACTAATGCCAAGGGTAACAGTGCCACCTATTGACAAAAAGGGAGAAACCACAGCTAACCCAAGCTTAGGAGGAAACCCATTTGATCAAAAAGACTACAAATTAGCCAGGCTAGCTACCTCCCAGCACAGCTAAATTTCCTTGTAGCCCTGTTTAAGACAAGGGTGCTTAACATAACCGACCTGCAGAGTATTGCACTGTACTCAACATAACCAACACTGCACCCAAACCAACATCACTGTCCTTTGCAGGGCAATGCCCTGTTCCCAACATAACCAACTTGAAGAGCATTGCAGCACTGTACCCAACATAACAAACACTTTAAAGTATTGCACTGTACCCAACTTGCAGAGCATTACAGCACTGTACCCAACAAAAACAATGCAGAGTATTGCATTTTACCCAACAGAACCAATACTGCAGAGCATTATATTGTTCCCAGCATTACAAAATATTTCACTGACAGCAGGATTATCTGTAGAACATTGTACTCAACATGGTACTGCAAAGTACTACACTCAGTACAGTAAGTTGCAGAACATTGCACTGTATTTACATAGATAACACTAACACATAGATGACACTGCAGAACATTAATCAGTTTCTACCCAATATAACTGGCACTTCAGAGCATTACACTAACAGTAGGATAAGTTGTACAGCATCACACTGTGCCCCACATAACTGGCACTGCAGAACATTACACCATACCCAACACACCTGGCGCTGCAAAGCATTACACTAACAGTAGGATAAGTTGCAAATAATTCCACTATACCCAACACTATTGGCATTGCAGAGCATTGCACTGTACACAACATTAATGGCACTGCAGAGTATTATGCTAGCAGCAGGATAAATTGCAGAGCATATAATCCATATTTAGTGGCATTGATTTTAATAGAATTTATTGGTGTAATATCATGTTTCTGTTCTGTGCTCAGAAAGCAGATTTCTGTGAAATGCATTGGAAAAGAAAGGATGCCCCGCTATGTTGCTTACTACATCAAGATATTATATAAACTGCGCTATAGAAATACTATATGCCATCTTTGGCGTTTAGCATTCAGTCTCTAGTTCTATACTGAACATATACATAATGGCCAATGTTGTGGTATTTAAGGATCAATACTGATCCATGTTTTTGTAAAAATATATATTTTTATATGTTTTTAACCACTTAACCCCCGGACCATATTGCTGGTCAAAGACCAGAGCACTTTTTGCGATTCGGCACTGCGTCGCTTTAACTGACAATTGCGCAGTCGTGCGACGTGGCTCCCAAACAAAATTGGCGTCCTTTTTTCCCCACAATAGAGCTTTTGGTGGCATTTGATCACCTCTGCGGTTTTTAGTTTTTGCGCTATAAACAAAAACAGAGCGACAATTTTGAATTTTTTTATATTTCTTACTTTTTGCTATAATAAATATTCCCCAAAAATATATAAAAAAAAAAAAATTTCCTCAGTTTAGGCCGATACGTATTCTTCTACATATTTTTCATAAAAAAAAAATGCGTTTATTGATTGGTTTGCGCAAAAGTTATAGCTTTTACAAAATAGGGGGTATTTTTATGGCATTTTTATGAATTTTTTTTTTTACTAGTAATGGCGGCGATCAGCGATTTTTTTCAGTACTGCGACATTATGGCGGACACTTCGGACACTTTTGACACATTTTTGGGGCCATTGGCATTTTATTAGCGATCAGTGCTATAAAAATGCATTGGATTACTATAAAAATGCCACTGGCAGTGAAGGGGTTAACACTAGGGGGCGGGTAAGGGGTTAAGTATGTTCCCTGGGTGTTTTCTAACTGTAGGGGGGGGTGGACTCACTAGGGGAAATGACTGATCTTCTGTTCATACATTGTATGAACAGAAGATCAGCATTTCTCTCCCTGATAGGACCGGGAGCTGTGTGTTTACACACACAGCTCCCGGTCCCCGCTCTGTAACGAGCGATCGCGTGCGCACGGGAGTCGGGGGCGAGCGGGGGTGTGCGCGCCCCTAGTGGGCGCTTAGAGAGCCGACCTTATTGTACAGGCTTTCGCGCAGGGGAGCCGACCTGCCGCTGTAAAACGACGGCGGCTGGTCTGCAACTAGTTAAACTATTGTGTGCATGTGTACCTGTATAGTGAGTGCTATGATTAGAAACACTATTTTTTCTTTAGGAGTTTCATTTTAAAGCTTGATAGATTTATATAAAAAACTATAAAAATGATGATCATGCAAGAAAAAAAAAATGATAAAGACAATTTGGTGCAATCATGTGCATATGTTGCTGAAGTAATACATAGTGAGCAATGCTTTCTTTAACCACATTTTTTTTTTACAGGTGTTACTCATCCTTCGGAATCCAAAAGACACGGCTGTGTCCTACTATCATTTCACAAACAAGAATCCTACACTTCCTACGTATGAATCTTGGGACTTGTTCTATAAGGATTATATAACTGGAAATGGTACTGACTGGATGTCTTGACATATTTTTAGATGTACAACTGTATCATGCACTGTAAAAAGTTTAGAAAAAAGTTAGCATTATTTAGGGTATAATGTCAGTAAATCTTTATAAAAAGGGGATAAAGGATCATAAGCTGTCTTCTATGGAATGGAAAAACTTTACCTGTTAATTGCCAATTGGTTCACAAGCTAAATTTACAGATAAAGTAGAAAAATCCTTTAACATAGGAAACAATGGGGTTCACGTTGCCAAATAATTACACTACTTTAGTAAGTAAGGTGAACCAAAGTGAAAATTCACTTTGCAAACAATACCTGATCGTGTGCAAGGAGAATTAGAAACAGTTTTTTTTCCCTTAAACATGAATGGATGATTTCAGTCAGCACAACTTCATCTCATTCTGGAAGCTAAAGATGAATTTCTTTTTGTAAAGTAAATACTGTATTCAATTGAGTTGTGCTGACTTCAATCATCCAATCATATGCAAGCAAAAATCCATAATTTTTTTAATTTTCCTTGTACATATTTGGGTATTCTTTAAAAAGTGAATTTGACTTTGTTTCCACTGATTCAATAGGATAAGTGAAAATGTAACTTTGAACGTGAGCATGCACTACTGTTTGAGTAAATCAGGGTTGCTGTTGCCTATGTTTTAAGGTATTGTAAGTGTTGCTTATTGTGTTTTTTTAGTAATCTATGGATCGTACTTTGACTATACTATTCAGTGGGAGAAACATATTGATGATGGGAATATTCTTGTACTTACATTTGAAGACATGAAAGAGGTAATTCCAATAACTTCTATTGTTTTCATTAAAACTAAAAACAGCTTTTGACTTTTATCCTTAACCTCCCTGGCGGTATGATTCTGTCTGGAATTACGTACCAAAAGCGGTACAATTATTTTGCAAGGAAATTTGGCGTTTTATACTGTAGGCCTGTAATTTTTAGGAATAACTCACTTAAATCTGACCAAACAAGAGTCTTGTAGGCATCCCGGGTATGATTTTTTTTTAAAACAAAATTATAAATTATAATATAATAAATAATTATAAATAATTATAACAAATAATAATATAATTATAATAAAAATTATTCAATAATGTAATCAACTCAAAATCACTGAAATTTGCTCAGTTGCAGAATTGTCGCTGTCATTACTTTTATTTTTTTATGACGTATTTCCCCAAAAATCGCTATCGCACAATTCTGCAAGTGATTATAATTTATTATCGCTGTTTTCTAGCTGATCTAAAACCATTTTTGACATAAAGGGACACTTTTGGACAATCTACAGTTTGCAGGGAGAAAGAACAGTTTTTATTATATTAAAGTACATGTAGGGCACTGGACAGACCACTAGGGACAAGGGGGGTGTGTATTTTTTACATACAGTACTGTAATCTATAAGATTACAGTATACTGTATGTATAGTGTTTGTTTACTTTTTTGAATTTGGCGCCGTTCTCCGCCCCCGTGCGTCGTAACGTCGCAGGGAACGGAGATCGGCGGCACACGGGGACACTGTGAATCGAGCGAGGAGGACCCGCTCGCTCACACAGCGGGGATGCATCGCTGGATCCAGGGACAAGGTAAGTAACTTGCCTGTGGATTCAGCGAGCAGGTAAGCCGCGCCGCTGCACACTCTGCACGTCCACCCCGAGCGTGACTCGGGGATACTGATCCTAACATGGAAAACCCACCCCGAGTCACGCTAAGGTTTACCGCTAAGGGGGTTAAAGGGTCACTAAAGGAATTTTTTTTTTTTAGCTAAATAGCTTCCTTTACCCTACTGCAGTCCTGGTTTCATGTCCTCATTGTTCGTTTTTGCTCTGATGTTGCTGTAATTCCTCTCTGTTTTGGATACTTCCTGATTGTCTGTTTCCTGATCACCACAGTACTGGGAGATTTCTCACTGTGGTGACTAATCAAGGAGGTGTGTCTAAAACCCCTCAGCACCAATCCAGTTTCGTTTTGCAAAACCTTCACTGCCCTCTATTGGCTCTCTGGCTCTGTACATCAGAGAACCAGGAAACAACAGCAAAAACGAAACTAAACTGCAGGTACATTATATGATTGTTTTTTATCTATTTTTAATCAATTTTAATGAATCAGTTAACTATTATGTCTCTATACCCTGTAAACAGTCATTTCAGCAAAAACATTTTTTTCCTTTAGTGACCCTTTAAACATTGGCACTGGCTTTGTTTAGTATACAAATTTATAAACAGTCAAAAATGCAGCTGTAAAATATACTGCAGGGATTTACAAATTGAATTAAGAATGAATTCTGATAAAATATTTAATTTAGCTTTTGTAGTTCACCTGGTTTAATGATACCACCAACAGCCTGTATCTTGTTTAAGCTGAAATGAAGCAGAGTTCCAGACCGGCTTCTGTGTTTACAAGTGACACAGCCTTTTTGCTGTTTGCTGCAACAGAATCCTCCCTGTACCTGCACTCAGGGTGCGACAAGGGAGGAGCAGCTGAACTGGACAGGAGGGTGCTGAACTGCAGCCTGGATGACCTCACTGGCCAATAGGGGAGAAGCTATCCGCCCCACCATCAAAATGCAGTGTACTATGTGTAAATAAGACACAGTGCAAGGGAGAAAAAAAGGAAGAAAGAAAAAATAACACATGGGTGGAAATAAGACACAGCTGTGAGAGAGTAGGGCTGGCTGCTGTCAGGTTTCTTTGCAGAGGTTATTACATAAGGGCAGTGTAGGGGGATATTCAGTAGTGAGAACTGCAAAGGTATAGAGGTGAACTGTAGACAGGGGTTAACTGTCGCTGGGGATGCAGAGGTGAACTGTGGAATAGGGTAAGTGTGCAGAGATGAGCTGGGGTCAGGGGTGCGGAGTTGAATTGTGGATGGGGGTGCAGAGATCAGTTTTTAAGGGGGGGGGGAGTGTGCAAAGGTGAGCTTTGGTCAGGGGGTGCAGATGGGAAATGTGGACAGGGCTGTAGCATTGAGCTGCTGCTGGGGGATTGTAGAGGTGAGTTGCGGAGGGGGGTGCAGAGGTGAGCTGCTGACAGTTGTGGACGGGGGTGAAGAGGTGAGTTGTGGACAGGAAGAGGAGTGGGAATATGTGGATGGGAATGCAGAGGTGAGCTGTGAATGGTGGGGTATGGAATTGAGTTCTAGGCAGGAGTACAGACGTGAGCTTTGACCAAGGGTGCATAATTAAACTGTGGAAAGAAGATGCATAGGTTGGCTTTGTATGGTGGGGTGCAGATGTGAGCTTTGGAAAGGGGTACTGGGGGATTTGTGAATGGGGAAATTGACAGGAGAGTTCAATACTTAGGGAGAGGGGATTGGGGAGACATAAGGTGGAAGTCATCTTGGGTTGTAAACTGGCCTGTGAGATATGCAATCTAGAATCCTGCACTCTGTAAATAGTGCACTTCTTAACCCTACAGTCTGTGCTTAGCACACTCCTGAGCCCTGCACCCTCTGCTTATTGCACTTCTGAACCCCGAATTCTGCATGTTACGAACTCCATAAACCCTGACAAACTTGTTATAAATTCCTGATTTAATTTAACAAAGTTTCCTATAAGACGCTTCCGCTGTTAATGCGATTTTGTCACACCCACCCAAAGATATGTCTCATACAAAGCGCCATTCAGCAAAAGCAGTTCAATGCTGGAGCAATGGAAAATTTAGAAATGAGAAATTGTTCTTATTTGTTAGAGGAACTATTTGTGATGGAGTAGTGCTTTATCTACATTTTTATTGGTGGAGTCTATATAACATTCACAGAGTAGCACATATACTCAGATTACTTCCTTGTTTACCATTCATCTATCACATTTTTTAAAGAAATGTGTGTGTGTGTGTATATGTATATGTATATATATATATATACACACACCTCTCTCTGCCAAACCCTCCACTGGCTTCTGCTCATCCATTCAATTACATTTAAACTATTCAGAACAATGTGCCATCCACAACTCTGCCTCAGCTATATCACTAACCTAGTATGCCAACCAAATCATTCTCTTTGTTCCTCCTGAAATCTTGACTTAGTTAATCATGAATCCTACTCCCATTGCAAACAAAAAGAAGCTGGGCGTTTGCCTCCCCATTGTGAATTAGTTGAATATGCTCTATTTTCTTCTTGCATATGTTCTTCTTTTTTCTGAATATGTTCTAATTATAATTGCAATCTTTGGTGGGCATCCTACAATAAGTGTAATCTTCTTGTTCATACAATAAAAATATATTTTTGCTCCTGATAATAAGTCAATAATTTATATGTATTTATGTATTTTCTGTCTAAAGGACCTTTCAAGAGAGCTGAGAAAAATAAGTGACTTCTATGGCTTAGCTCTGACGGATGAGCAAATCAAGTTGGTCCAGGAAAAAACAACTTTTTCGTCTATGAAGGAGAAATCCAGTAACACACATGGAGATCTTGCGAATGTTTTTTTCAGAAAAGGTAAAATATGAAAACTGATTTATCTTGTGTCGTACAAACAAATAACACATAACATAATCCAATACATTGGGTTTGGTTTACAGAAATAAAGCAGCTTTCTTCAATCATCCAATCATATGCAAAGCTAAATTATTTGTCCTCAGAAATATCATATATTCTTATGGGTTATTTTTATCTTTTTTTTTTTTTTTAATTCACTGCTTCAATTTTGTGTAGATACTGTTCTCCTGCATACAGTGTTAATTAGAAATAGTAAGCAGGAAACTTTTTTGCACAACCTGTTTATATGTAAAATATCAGCTTTACCCTACTGCTGAATATTAGTCCTGAAAAAATTGCCCAACTTCGTTGTACAGTTTTATTTTTTGTTTTCCTGTGTTGAGCCCTGATTAAAGGGATTGTTGTTGTCCCCAAACAGTTTTACCAACACTTAGAATTAACTTGAACTCTTTTTCTCCCTTGTTTGGTCTGGCACACCTTTCTGTATTCTATGGTTTGAGCTACTATTGTGTCTCCATTGAGGAAAACCTTGCTGCATGGGGGGGGCTGCCTTGCCAAAATATTGGAGCTTTTTTGAAGTTTTCCTTCATCTGACTACAAGTGGAAGTCTAAAGGTTCCTAGTGCCTCTTTGAGTATGTTGCTCTATAGCTGGTCAGTCACAATCAGGCTTTGATGTGGCAGGAAAACAATATATACCAACTATTACATACTGAGGTTGAATTACTGTGATATTTAACTCATATTTGTAAACAAAAAAAATAGACAGGCAGGGCTTTTATAACAGAAGTGACCCTGTCTGTCAGCGGTAATGTGTCCTCTGTGTGCCACGGTGATGCGACTGCCTTGCGCATGCGCAGGAGTGATGTCTTTAAGGCCCAGCCATTCAAGTGGCCAAGGAGACGGAACCCGAAAGGACGACCGGGCAAAGATGAAAGCACTCTGGATCCGTGGGTGACACCTCAGTGCTGGATGGCTTTGTTTGACAGGTAAATATGCCATAATGTGCTAATATGCGGTGTAAACTAGCACACTATGGCATAACACTGCAGGGAGGCCATTTTTTTGGGGTGGACTTTGCTACCACTTTGAACCCCCCCCCCCCCCACAAAACGATCCCTTGCAGTGGGACTACGCCCACGCTGCAAGGGTTAACTGATTGTTTATGTCCAGGAAACAATAAAATAAGATTTACTTACCTGATCCCCTGCTCGTCCCTGCAGCTAGACTGGTGCCTACAGCATCCCCATAGTCCACCGGTCTAGAGTCTTGACATGATCAAGATCAGAGCAGGGTTCATACCAGGGCTCGAGTCCTGCGGGAACGCATGGGAACGACGTCCCTCCACTTTTTTCACTGCGGGAACGTCGTTCCCGTTGCAGGACTCGAGCCGCCCGTGCCGATCTTTTTTCTCCTGGGCAGAGGTGTTTGCAAGGCGGGAGCGGGGGAGGGGGCGCTCCGCCCCCGGGTGACACACGGCACAGTGCTGGATTGAGCGAGGCGCCGCAGCTCTCTCCTCCTCCTTCCCCTGTGCACTCCAGTAACTTTGCTTTGAAGGGAGGAGGAGAGAGCTCAGTGCTCGGCGCCCGCAAGTCTTCCGGGAACTCCAATCCCCTATTATTGTGACAGGCAGGCGGGGAGAGGTGCCGGCTGCCTATCACAATTACCCTTGCACAGCCGTCACTGCCGACAGAGTCTATGCTCCTCCTCTACACTGTCAGTACATCCACAACAGGAGGAGGAGCCTAGGAGGAGGGACATCCATGTGGAGAAAGCCGCGCTATTCTAAAGGTCTGTAAATGTGGGGAGGGGAGAGATATGATACACTATATTGTCACAATGGGCAGATATGCAGGGGGGGGGGGGAAAATTAGAGGTATTACACAGGGGGGTTACATTAGAGGTATTACACAGGGGGGGTTACATTAGGGGCATTACACAGGGGGGGTTACATTAGGGGAATTACACAGGGGGGTTACATTAGGGGGGATTACACAGGGGGGTTACATTAGGGGGGATTACACAGGGGGGGTTACATTAGAGGTATTACACAGGGGGGTTACATTAGAGGTATTACACAGGTGGGGTTACATTAGGGGGGATTCCACGGGGGTTACATTAGAGGTATTACACAGGGGGGTTACATTAGGGGGATTACACAGGGGGGTTACATTAGAGGTATTACACAGGGGGGTTACATTAGGGGGATTACACAGGGGGGGTTACATTAGGGGGACTACACAGGGGGGGGGGTTACATTAGAGGTATTACACAGGTGGGGTTACATTAGGGGGATTACACAGGGGGGTTACATTAGGGGGGATTCCACGGGGGGCTACATTAGAGGGATTACACAGGTGGGGTTACATTAGGGGGGATTCCACGGGGGGTTACATTAGAGGTATTACACAGGGGGGTTACATTAGGGGGATTACACAGGGGGGTTACATTAGAGGTATTACACAGGGGGGTTACATTAGGGGGATTACACAGGGGGGTTACATTAGAGGTATTACACAGGGGGGTTACATTAGGGGGATTACACAGGGGGGGTTACATTAGGGGGACTACACAGGGGGGGGGTTACATTAGAGGTATTACACAGGTGGGGTTACATTAGGGGGATTACACAGGGGGGTTACATTAGGGGGGATTCCACGGGGGGCTACATTAGAGGGATTACACAGGGGGGGTTACATTAGGGGGACTACACAGGGGGGTTACATTAGGGGGACTACACAGGGGGTTACATTAGGGGGACTACACAGGGGGTTACATTAGGGGGATTACACAGGGGGAGTTACATTAGGGGGATTACACAGGGGGAGTTACATTAGGGGGATTACACAGGGGAAATGACATCAAGGGGGATTACACAGGGGGAGTTACATCAGGGGGGGGTTACATTAGGGGGATTACATCAGGGGGGGTTACATCTGGGGGATTTGAGGGTATTTACACAGGGAATGAATACACTGTAGGGATTTACAACGGAAGGAATTTACACTATGGGAGATAAAACTTGGGGAATTTACTGTGGGGGGGGGGATTTACACTGGACTGCTCAGTCTAAAACTCATGGGTCTATTTTTTGTCCCAGTCCAGGCCTGGGTGACACTATTAAGAAGAAAGTGATATCCGACAGTGATGGTGTCACCCCCAATCCGTGACAGTGCATGGATTGGTGCCCTGGCATAAACCACAACATTTACAGGGGCCGGTTTGGGGTGTACTGCCACCCTGAAACTAGCCTGCCCAGCGCCCTGCAGAGCACTGTGGCAGGCTAGACAGAAGAGAGCCCAATGCACTAGCCTGCCCAGTGTCTACTGCTCTGTTATGTTCCTGCTATCACTCCACAGTGGCAGGACAGAGCATTGCGGCAGGCTAGGGGGGAGAGCTATGCTAATTATCAGTGACCAGGGGGGGAGGGGTGGGGGGGTGACACCATATTTTTTTTTGTAAACTGGCACTTTACAATAATGCCTTGTTTCCACTGCACGGATCGGTTCGGGTCAGAAAGAATGGAGCGGTTAGAATGGGACCGGTCTATTCTGCAGAGCATTTCCACTGCAAATCGGACCATCCGGGACCATGCAAGGTTTAGAAAAAAAGCCTAGCACGTCCACCAATCAGTGAGATGTATTTGTAGGTCCGCCCTAATGGAACCGTTCCATTCTCTATGGCCCCACATCTGAAGCAGGACCCAGAATGGTCCGGTACGGTTCGCTTTTATGGCACGCTTTCATAATGGAAACACCCAAAAAAGCGAACCGAACCGTACCGAACCGAACCGATCCGCTCAGTGGAAACGAGGCATTAATGTTGCACTGTATTTTCTGTGAAATATATATGCATATGAGCGTATCATTTTTTTTTTTGGTGGGGGAGTGGATCTTGGGTGGGAGTTCCCACACTTTTTTCCCCAGGACTTGACCCCTGGTTCATACCCCTGCATTGTATGTGAAGATGCTGAGGGACAGTCCACTGCCTGATTGTGGGGGAGCAGAAGATCAGGTAAGCAAAGCTGTTTCTCATCCCCCCCCCCCCAATAAGTATGACCTATTATGCCTTGCAGTGCAGGCATAGGCCAACTGCAAGGGGATTTTTTTTTATTTGCCAATATATTTTGACAATTTCTACTGAAAAAAATTGTGAATATTTCCTGATTAGAACATTTTAGTGAATAGCCACACAATGCTTTGAGTAAAGATTCTCAACTTCATTAGTAAATCAGATTCACTGTGATGTCGCATACACACCATCACTTTATGTGATGAAAAAAAACGAAATTTTCTGTGATGTAAAAAATGAAGTTTTTGAAACTTCAATTTTCAAAGACGAAGTTGCCTACACACCATCGTTTTTTCACAATGCTCTAGCAAAGCGAGGTTACGTTCACCACTTTTTTCCATTGAAACTAGCTTCTGGGCATGCGCGGGTGTAAAAACGTTTTTTTCAACGTCGTCTTTTGCTACACACGGTCAATTTCAGTGAAGTAAAAAACAACGTTTTGAAAAACGACACATAAAATTGAAGCATGCTTCAATTTTTTTTGTCGTTTTTCACAAGACATAAAACGACTTTTTCCCCCACACACGGTCATTTAAAGTGACGTTTTTTCAAAAACGTCGTTTTTTTTCATCACATAAAGTGATGGTGTGTACGCGGCATTAGAGTCTAATCAGATCATTCTAATTATATCTAACCAAGCAGAAAAGCTCACTGCAATGTTGATGTACTATAAAGTGATAAGAATGTTTATTTGATGTGGACTGCACCAGTTAGAAACCAATACAAATTTTCTTATAAAATAAAATAAAATGAACAGCAAATCATCTTTTTATAGCCCACACTTACCATATATCCACATCAATACTGGGCACTTTCACCCTCTTCCTTACCAGACCAATTTTCAGCCTTTAGCAATCTCTCGCACTTTCAATGACAATTGCGCGGTCATGCTACACTGTACCCAAATGAAATTTTTATCATTTTGTTTGCACAAATAGAGCTTTTGGTGGTATTTATTCATGACTCTGTTTTTTTTTTTTTTTTTTGCTATATAAGCAGAAAAAGAGCAGACATTTGGAAAAAAAACAATATTTTCTTCTTTCTATTTTAAAAGAAATCCAATAAAAAAAAATTTTGTCATAAATTTAAGCCAAAATGTATTCTGCTACATGTTTTTGGTAAAAAGAAATCCCGTTAAGTGTATAATAATTGGTTTGTGTGATCACGGACATATGTATGCAAATGATCATGTATAGATGTGCGCAGGAGATCACAGACATATGTGTGCAAATGATCATTGGGACATATGATTTTACTGTTACATATGCGGGGAACAGGGGATCAGGTGTTTTTAATATGTGGGGACATGTTTGTGGGGACATGTGTTTTTACTATGTGGGGACATGTGTTTTGGGGTACATGTGTGTTTACTGTGTGTATTTTACATTATGTGTGACACTAGGCTGGTGATCAGTGATTAAAACGCTGTAAAAAACAGCTTATACTCACTGATCACCAGCTGGGCTGCAGCTATCCCTCTCCTCACAACTTCTGTGTGAGGAGCAGAGAGCCGATTGCCTAGTAACCGGCTCTGTGTTTACAGCACATGACGGCTGTGATTGGACACAGCCATCATGTGATCAGGAGGGCCAATCACAGAGCCCTCCTGCTGATCTGAGATGCGCCGTGTCCGGGTGACACGAGTGCATCGGGATCACGCCGCTGCGTGGGAACGCGCACGCGATCCCCCTCCTTCTAAGACGTTTTCGAACGTCCACTCAGAAGGAGAGAGCGCCGACCTGGCCGTATATATGCAGTGGCTGGGTGGGAAGTAGATATATTAGGCACATATTACATTTAAAGTACAAAGTTAAACTAACAAATTTGCATCTAGTTCTAGTTCTAGACACTTGTCAAAAGAGTATCACATTGCCATAATCAGCTAGCATATATTGCAAAATTTGAATCAGGAATGCATCTTTTTAATACATAGACATATGTAAGGGATAGGGGCACAATTCATAAAGAATGGCTAACTGAACAAAATAAAACTGCAGACATATAAAAATCTACTTTGCAAATGTCAACGTGTACTTAGAGATATCCATAATATCGCCTAAATTGGAGTAGCAGAAATCCTTCCGCCATTCCATTCTGTCTCTCTCAGGAGCGATCACATGTGCCCGGCAGTCTTCGCAGCCGCCGGGCACGTGCATCAGCTCCTACGTCAGCTGTACGGCATGTTCCCCCCCATACCCCTTAAAGTGCCCGCTGTACAGCTACGGCGATTAGCGCAGGGGTGCCAACCTGCCGCTGTATAACGACGACGGCTGGTCGGCAACTGGTTAATATCTGAAAAAATAAACAGTAAACGGAAAGAATTGCACTTTTGTGAAACTGTAGTGGATGCATTTTCCAAAGACAAAAAACAAAATGGAGGCTATTTTAACAAAACCAGAAAGTTATGATGTTAATTTCGTTGACTGGGGTATTCCAAAATTACTTATTTTTTCATGAAGCTCCAATAGGATTGTAATTTAGTTCCAACTCTTAAATTCTAATAATAACTATTTTATTTTATTTTTAAAGGAGAAGTAGGGGATTGGAAGAATCTTTTTACTGAAGAACAGAGCAAAGAGGTGGATGCACAATTTGAAAAGTATCTTGCTGGTACAAAACTAGGAAATATGATAAACTATGAAAAATACTGTACATTTTAATGTGATTTTAGTCTGATCTCTTCCTCAAGTTTTATGTTTTTATGTGCTTGTATTTAATAAAAAAACACATTGATTTAATTACTGTTTATCCTTTTTTTATAATTCTATATAAAATTCAATCGTTTGAATACGGGATTTATTTAGCGCCAACAGTTTGCACAGTGCTTTGATATGCTTACTGTTGGTTGCATACATTACAATTTGATTGTGCAATCTGCTTTACACCAACCAACAAATATGTACTGCAAGGGTCTACCTTACAGACAAATTGTTTATGGAAGCTCTCGAATTCCATACATCACACAATAAGATTGTGTTATGCATGGCCAGTTTTATAACAGATCAGAGTAGCTAAAAAGAGTTTTATATAATTCATTAATAGATAATATTAATTAAATACCAATTGTATAGTGACTATGCTGCTAAAAAAAAGTGAAAAAAATAAATCCTTTAAAAGAAGACATACTTACCGGACTCTGCATCTGTTTGCAGAACCTTCGCTCCGTGTCAGATGCCTGCGTCTTCCACTATGCTCTATGGTTCCTCTCCATGTTCCCTGTGTCTTGTAGTGCCCTGTGTCCAGTAGTGACAAACCCACAAAATAATTCTACAATAACATATTTATTTCTGTGTATAACATCTCTTTGATCAATAATATAAAAAATAATGACCATAAGTAAAACAAAAAGCTCTTGTTGCTTCATAAATTCAGGATTTGGTGAGATACCTTTTAGGCCATACACACAAAAGCTTTTCATTTTATAGTACTGAGAGTGTTTAAAATTAAAAAAGACATGCATGTACCATCTAGCAGAGACCTTAATGTTGTAAATCAGGGTTGTGTCCAACCTGTGGTATGTGAGCCACATGCAGCCCAAGATGGCTATGAATGCGGCCCAATGCAAAATTGTAAAACATACTTATTACGATTTTTGGGGGGATATTTAGCAAAAATGCATTTACAGTTAAAGCACATGAAAAGAAGAAGAATTTGACCAAAACTGGAGACAAACTAGGATCAGCAAAGAATATAAAGCCCTCCAGGCTCTTTCTGCCACAAACAGGTCATTGGGATTCATAGTTTAGTAAGAGAGCCATTTCATTAAATGGCCGCCACCTTGAACTACATCTCCGAGGATTCCAGGCATTCTGCTTTAACCACTTGACCACTGGGCACTTAAACCCCCTTAATAACCAGACCAATTTTCAGCTTTCCGTGCTCTCACATTTTGAATGACAATTACTCATACAACACTGTACCCAAATGAAATATTTGTCCTTTTTTTCCCACAAATGGAGCTTTCTTTTGGTGGTATTTAATCACCGTTGGGTTTTTTATTTTGTGCGCTATAAAAGAAAAAATACTGAAAATGCTGTAAAAAAAATGAATTTTTCTTTGTTTCTGTTATAAAATTTAGCAAATTTGTAATTTTTCTTCATAAATTTTGGCCAAAATTTATACTGCTACATATCTTTGGTAAAAATAAGTACAAATTGGTGAATATTATTTGGTCTTTGTGAAAGTTATGGTGTCCACAAGCTATGGTGCCAATATCTGAAAATTGTTCGGGGGTATAGCAGAGTATGATTTTTTTAAATTTATTTTTTACTAGGAATGGCGGCGATCTGCGTTTTTTTTTAGGACTGCAACATTATAGCGGACACATCGGACACTTTTGACAAATTTTTGGGACCATTCACATTTATACAGTGAACAGTGCTATAAATATGCATTGATTACTGTATAAATGTGACTGGCAGGGAAGGGGTTAACCACTAGAGGGCGGGGAAGGGGTTAAATGTGTAGCCTAGTGAGTGTTCCAACTGTAGGGGGAGGGGGGTGACTGGGGGGGGTGACCGATCTGTGTCCTATGTACAAGGGACACAGCATTGGTCTCCTCTCCCTGACAGGACGTGGATCTCTGTGTTTACACAAAGAGGTCCATGGTCCTGCTCAGTTACTGGGCGCGCGCATTGGGTTCCCAGTAACGCGCCGGGTGCGCCCCCTAGTGGTTTTAAATGACAGGACGTCATATGACGTCCTGTCAGAACAATGGAGTCTTCCGCCCGCCGGTGCGGTTGACAAGTGGTTAAAATCTTTGTTTTTCTTAGTTTGGTTGATCAATTCCTGGTGTATGTCACCATTTTATAAAACACTGTTCCAGCTCACATAGCATCCATACACAAAGAAAGCAAAGAAGGATTGCACGGGGGGGGGGGGGGGGTGGTACGGGGGGGGGGGGGGGTGGTACGGGGGGGGGGGGGTGCAGTCGCTGTAGATCATGCAAGGAAAAAAAAAACAGCATTTTTGCTTGTACATGATTGGATGATAAAATGATTGGATGATTGGGGGCCAATCTGGAGCGATTAGAATCACCGGGATCCCTTCTGCGTCCACTCTGCGGAGCAGACGAGGAAGCAACTTCAGTTGAGGAAAGGCATAAATTAGCTGATACTGACCCCACAGGGCCACCAACGCGTCTGCCCAAGGATCTCTGGACCTGGCCACGAACCTCGACACCTTGCGATTGAGTCGAGAGGCCAGGAGATCCACGTCCGGTGTGCCCCACCTCCGGCAAAGGAGTTGAAACACCGGATGTAATGACAATTCCCCCTGATCCAGCATCTAGCGACGTAGGTAGTCCGCCTGCCAGTTTTCTACGCCCGTAATGTAAATGGCTGACTGAGCCGGCACGCTCCTTTCTGCCCACCGCAGGATGTGAGCGACCTCCGATGGCGCAGTTGAGCTTCTTGTTCCCCCCCTGATGGTTGACATAAGCCACCGCCGCGGCGTTGTCCGACTGGATCCTGAGCCGGAAGGAGGGGAACATTTGAGGGAAATAATCCGTATGGTGGACAAGAAAGAAACTCAATCTTGTACCCCAAAGTTACCACCTCGCAGACCCACTGGTCATAGAGCAGGGAAGCCCACCTAGCTGCAAACCCGTCCCCGTGTGAAGCCGTCCCCCATGCGGTAGCAGGCTTGGTAGCCGGCTTTTTTGGCTTGTGCACCCAAGGACGCTTCTGTCCCCCAGTTGGAGCTTTGTCAGACTGGGAGGATCTGCCAGCTGACCCATCATTGTGGATAAGCAATAGGAGTTGGTGAGTGCAAGGGAGAGTGGGTAGGCTCTGGCATATGAAGTAGTGAAGAGGGTTTCATGATCTTCAACACATGGATTGACTATTTTGAACTGTTTCGTTTTAAATAGTGCTACCTTTATCTAGATTGTGTATGAATTTGGATATGTACATTTTTGCAATCTTTTATGGTGGCAGCACAGCAGTGATTGTTATATTTAAAAATATATATGTATATAATACTGTGTGTGTGTGTATATATATATATATATATATATATATATATATATATATATATATATACTTGTTATATAGTTTTCTTATTTAAAAAACTTAAAAGCATCACCATGCTCCCTGCAGAAACACACAAATGCATGTGTAGTTCCTGCCAGGGCCGATCCTAGGGTCACAGGCGCCTGGGTGCAGAAATATTTCTGGTGCCCCCACATGGGCGTGGTCATCTTACTAACTCCTCCCCATTACAAATGTTTCTATAGCAACGACTCAGACACAGAGATACTCCCTTAAGAAGTCTTCATTATTCTGGGATCCTCATATGATCTCTTAACACTAAACAAATTACAAGAAGAGAGTACACTAATGGGACCTGGGGGGGGGGGGGTCTCTCTGATGGACACAGAGAGGGCTTATGTTATGAGGTCTGGTAGAAAGAGCCCCCAGACATACTACATACATAGTACAGGAGATGGTCAGAGACTGCAGACATGATACAGGAGATGGTCAGAGACTGCAGACATGATACAAGAGATGGTCAGAGACTGCAGACATGATACAAGAGATGGTCAGAGACTTCAGACATGGTACAAGAGATGGTCTGAGACTGCAGACATGGTACAAGAGATGGTCAGAGACTGCAGACATGAAACAAGAGATGGTCAGAGACTGCAGGCATGATACAAGAGATGGTCAGAGACTGAAAAAATTATACAAGAGATGGTCAGAGACTGAAAAAAATGATACAAGAGATGGTCAGAGACTGCAGACATGGTACAAGAGATGGCCAGAGACTGCATACATGATACAAGAGATGGTCAGAGACTGCAGACATGGTACAAGAGATCGTCAGAGACTGCAGACATGGTACAAGAGATGGTCAGAGACTGCAGACATATTACAGGAGATGGTCAGAGACTGCAGACATGAAACAAGAGATGGTCAGAGACTGCAGACATGAAACAAGAGATGGTCAGAGACTGCAGACATGAAACAAGAGATGGTCAGAGACTGCAGGCATGATACAAGAGATGGTAAGAGACTGCGGGAATGATACAAGAGATGGTCAGAGACTGCGGAAATGATACAAGAAATCAATGCATCAAATGCAGCCTACCAGTGCCCACCAATTGCAGCCCCATCAGCGCCCATCAAATGAAACCTACCAGTTCCCACCAAATCCAGCTCATCGATGCACACCAATTGCAGCCTGTCATTGCTCCTGGATCACACAGAGCAGCGACGATCTGCTGCTGTCACAGAGCTTAGATTTGAATCTCCCGGGCAGCCACTGTAACAAAGTCCCGCCTCCTAGACCAGCATGTGACTTCTATGATACACGTCACACTGATTAAATTTTACTGCATTGGATCAGTGTTCCGTCTATCTCACAGGAGGTGGGACTTTGTTACAGTGCCGCCAGGAATTTCAGACCAAAGCTTGTGCGATGTGCGAGGCTATGGATCTGTGGGTCCTGCAGGGGGCTGGCTGCGAACCTGTGGGTCCTGCAGGGAGCTAGCAGTGGACCTGTGGGTTCTGCAGGGAGCTGGCTGGTGATATGTGGGTCCTGCAGGGGGCTGGCTGCAGATCTGTGGGTCCTGCAGGGGGCTGTCCGCGGAACTGTGGGTCCTGCAGGGAGCTGGTCATGACCTGTTGGCCCTGCTGGCATGTAGGCCATGGCTAGGTTTCATCAGGACCCACAGGTAATGGGCAGCTCCCAGAAGGGGGGGAAATAAATAGAATGATCATGTGGGGGTCAGGGTCTCTCACCTCAGCCATGGTCCAATGGCAGCTGCCAGCTCAGCAGGACAGGTGCTCCTCCTTGCAAGTTGCATGGCCTCCATTCCTGGATGGTGCTCCTGTGCTGGGGTCAATTACATGCACTGACAGGCCCCGCAGCATAAAACAGATCCAAAAGAGGGAATGAGTAGGTATTGGCGCCTACTATGTGAATCAAAAAATATTAAGTGGTGTGCCCCCACTCTTAAGTGTGCACGTAAAGTGCTAATGTAAATACACAAGTGCAATAAGAAATAAAGTGCATTAATAAGTACACGCCTAGGTATACATATATAACAAATAATTCAACCAATAAGAATGAGATCGAGACAAATTAAATAAATGAATAAGTGGTTAATGTAGTCCATATAACTTTAATGTGCTAAATTGTTGCTTGTTGTATATTTCATACTGCGATAAAGTGCTAAGTAATCCGTGCAAAGTGCTGCGTGCCAGTCTTAATAAACTATTCTGGTGATTCACTCTGTGCACCCTTCCCATGTGCTCTGGTGTATCCCGCACTCACCAGATCAAGGCCCCCTCCTGGGGTAGCAAGCATCCACAGTATACGCCCTGTGCTGCGCTCTGGCAAATCTTTTTGTCCCCCTGTATGTGGCTTATTCCAGTATCCGCTCAAAGAAAAAAGAGGATGCCCAATTATTTCTTATTGCACTTGTGTATTTACATTAGCACTTTACGTGCACACTTAAGAGTGGGGGCACACCACTTAATATTTTTTGATTCACATAGTAGGCGCCAATACCTACTAATTCCCTCTTTCCAATCTATATCCCACTTTGGTGGGGTACAAGTGTAGGGGCAGCCACTGCAGCCATTTATCTTATCCTATTTTATTTATTCACTAGTTATTAGTATTTATACACATACCGTCCTTCCTGCAGCATATATTTTTAAAACCATCTTCCGTAGCGCGGATTCATACTATCTTCTCATAAAACAGATCCAGACCCGGAGTTGTAGCCCAACTTTTCTTTCCTCTCCTTGCTCACACCACCCACCGGGAGCCTCAGCACACAGCCGCGGACTACAAATCCCAGAAGCCACAGCGGCGGCCATCACGACACAAGCACAGTAGCACTGTTAGGGGCGGTGTAGTGTCACATTCCGCTCCCTATCACAGAATGCTCCGGAAGTGACCTTTTGTCGCCGCCATCTTGCTACACCCCACACTCCTACACAGTAATGATAGAGTGAGAAGGGGGCAAGCGGACATCTTGTTACACCCACCAGAGTTTTAGATTTTGCAGTTATTTTCAACACAAAACAAAGCTTATATGCTTAAATACAGTATTTGGAAATCCGACGGACTGTTTAAATGTAAAAAAAAAAAAAAAAAAAGCAGCAGCAAACCTGCTGACCTTACATGGTTGCTGATGTGACAGAACACCTCTTATTTTCACATTTAACATGTAAACAGTCTGTCGGATTTCAAAATACTGTATTTAAGCATATAAGCTCTGTTTTGTGTTGAAAATAACTGTGAAATCTAAAACTCTGATGGGTGTAACAAGATGTCCGCTTGCCCCCTTCACACTCAATCATTACTGTGCAGAAGTGTGGGGTGTAGAATTAGAAAGATGGCGGCGACGGAACGTCACTTCCGGAGCAATCTGTGATGGGGAGCAGAATGTGACAAGACAGCGGCGCCAGGAGCCGCGGCCGCCTGCTTACATTTTTTTTCTTGTGGCTTCACTCCAAGCGAGTCAATCATCTGTCTCGGAGGAAGTCGCGGACTACAGCTCCCAGAAGCCACAGTGGCGGCCGTCACGTCAGCTGACTTCACTGACGTGACGGCCACCGCCGTGGCTTCTGGGAGCTGTGGTCCGCGACTTCCTCTGAGACAGATGATTGACTCGCTCGGAGTGAAGCCACAAGAAAAAATGTAAGCAGGCGGCCGCGGCTCCTGGCGCCGCCCCTAACAGTGCTACTGTGCTTGTGTCTGCTCGCGGACTGCACCGCCACACAAGAGCGACTCTTTGGCACGGATCAAGGATAAGAGTATGGAGGAAGCACTTTGACACTTCGGCGCCCCCCCTCTGGGCGCCGGGCACCCCGCGCACCCGCCCAGGATCGGCCCTGGTTCCTGCGTGTGTATGTAGACAGTGATTGCACCACACGTGTGATGTATCACTGTAAACATCAGAGAGAGAGGAATAATTCTAGGTCTAACCCCAAAAAAGTCCCTGGCCCTTTCCATAAAATGCACAGATTTGAACACGACCCATAGGAAATTATGTTAAATGGACTGTAGTGTGTTTCTGCAAAACAGAAAACATGCAAAAAAAATACATAGATGTGAACCAGGCCTAGGGCTCGCTTGTCCCCTTTCCTTCCTGACCTATCAGGCTGCATGCTTGGATAAGGGTCTGGTATGGATTTTGGGGGGACCCCAAGCCATTTTTTTTATTTTGGCATGGGGATGTCAGAGAGGTGTATCCTGCTTCAGAAATCTACACAAGCACTCTTTATTTCTTTGAGATCTGCATCATCTTATGGTTTATGGCTCGTCACTCTGTTGTATCTATGGTAGGGACAGGCTCCTGTTTATTGAGGGACAGTGTCAGAGAGGTGTATCATGCTTCAGAAATCTAAACAAGCACTCTTTATTCCTGTGACATCTGCTCTGCTTCATATAGTTTAGTAATTTTGTTCAGCTATTTGCTATAGGGACAGGTTGCAGTTTATTGAGGGACAGTGTCAGAGAGGTGTATCCTGCTTCAGAAATCTAAACAAGCACTCGTTATTTCTGTGACATCTGCTTCATATAGTTTAGGAATTTTGTTCAGCTATAGGGACAGCAATCTATAGGTGACTCGGTATATTTCAACAGCACTGCACCTGTCACCACCTGTACACCTGTGATATACTGTGTGTGTCCAGTACATAGTTCAGGGACAGGTTCCAGATATTTCCTATAGGGACAGCAATCTATAGGTGACTCTGTACATTTCAACAGCACTGCACCTGCCACCACCTGTGCACCTGTGATGTACTGTGTGTGTCCAGTACATAGTTACATAGTTACATAGTTACATAGTTAGTCAGGTTGAAAAAAGACACAAGTCCATCCAGTTCAACCACAAAAAACAAAATAAAAAAACACAGTAAAATCCTATACACCCAACTCCATACCCACAGTTGATCCAGAGGAAGGCAAAAAACCCCAGCGGAGCATGATCCAATTTGCTACAGCAGGGGAAAAAATTCCTTCCTGATCCCCCGAGAGGCAATCGGATTTACCCCGGATCAACTATACCTACAAATCTTAGTACTCAGTTATATTCTGTACATTTAGGAAAGAATCCAGACCTTTCTTAAAGCAATCTACTGAGCTGGCCAGAACCACCTCTGGAGGGAGTCTGTTCCAGGGACATGTTACAGATATTTCCTATAGGGACAGCAATCTATAGGTGACTCTGTATATTTCAACAGCACTGCACCTGCCACCACCTGTGCACCTGTGATATACTGCGTGTGTCCAGTACATAGTTCAGGGACAGGTTCCAGATATTTCCTATAGGGACAACAATCTATAGGTGACTCTGTCTATTTCAACAGCACTGCACCTGCCACCACATGTGCACCTGTGATATACTGTGTGTGTCCAGTACATAGTTCAGGGACAAGTTCCAGATAATTCCTATAGGGACAGAAATCTATAGGTGACTCTGTCTATTCCAACAGCACTGCACCTGCCACCATCTGTGCACCTGTGATATACTGTGTGTGTCCAGTACATAGTTCAGGGACAGGTTCCAGATATTTCCTATAGGGACAGCAATCTATAGGTGACTCTGTCTAATTCAACAGCACTGCACCTGCCACCACCTGTGCACCTGTGATATACTGTGTGTGTCCAGTACATAGTTCAGGGACAGGTTCCAGATAATTCCTATAGGGACAGAAATCTATAGGTGACTCTGTCTATTTCAACAGCACTGCACCTGCCACCACCTGTGCACCTGTGATATACTGTGTGTGTCCAGTACATAGTTCAGGGACAGGTTCCAGATAATTCCTATAGGGGCAGAAATCTTTAGGTGACTCTGTCTATTTCAACAGCACTGCACCTGCGCACCTGTGATATACTGTGTGTGTCCAGTACATAGTTCAGGGACAGGTTTCCAGATATTTCCTATAGGGACAGCAATCTATAGGTGACTCTGTATATTTCAACAGCACTGCACCTGCGCACCTGTGCACCTGTGATATATTGTGTGTGTCCAGTACATAGTTCAGGGACAGGTTTCCAGATATTTCCTATAGGGACAGCAATCTATAGGTGACTCTGTATATTTCAACAGCACTGCACTTGACATCACCTGTGCACCTGTGATATACTGTGTGTGTCCAGTACATAGTTCAGGGACAGGTTCCAGATAATTCCTATAGGGGCAGAAATCTATAGGTGACTCTGTATATTTCAACAGCACTGCACCTGCCACCACCTGTGCACCTGTGATATACTGTGTGTGTCCAGTACATAGTTCAGGGACAGGTTCCAGATATTTCCTATAGGGACAGAAATCTATAGGTGACTCTGTATATTTTACCAGCACTGCACCTGCCACCACCTGTGATATACTGTGTGTGTCCAGTACATAGTTGAGGGAGAGGTTCCAGCTATTTGCTATAGGGACAGCAATATATAGGTGACTCTCTGTATATTTCACCAGCACTGCACCTGCCACCACCTGTGATATACTGTGTGTGTCCAGTACATAGTTGAGGGAGAGGTTCCAGCTATTTGCTATAGTGACAGCAATCTATAGATGACTCTCTGTATATTTCACCAGCACTCCACCTGTCCCCTGTGATATACTGTCTGTGCAGTACATACTGTATGTGCAGTACATTGTTTAGGGCTAGGTTCCTGCTTCTTGAAATAGGTAGAGAAATATATAGGTGAATCTCTGCCTATTTCACAAGCACTCTACCTGTCCCCTGTTATATACTGTCTGTGCAGTACATTGTTTAGGACTAGGTTCCTGCTTCTTGCTATAGGTAGAGAAATATATAGGTGAATCTCTGCCTATTTCACCAGCACTCTACCTGTCCCCTGTGATATACTGTCTGTGCAGTACATTGTTTAGGACTAGGTTCCTGCTTCTTGCTATAGGTAGAGAAATATATAGGTGAATCTCTGCCTAGTTCACCATATTACAATATTGTTGTATTTAAATATTTAAATCCATATTTTGAGAAATATGAGAAAAATGTCAAATAAGGGACGTGGCCGCGGTCGTGGTGCTGCTGGTGGAGCTCCTGTTACAGGGAGAGGATGTGGTCGATCTGTGCCAGCTACACGCACAAGTGAAACACCTTTTTTAGGTGCGATTAGCCGACAGAGCCTGCAGCGTTATTTGGCCTAATCTAGCTCTACGAATGTTGAGGCCAGGAGCAGAACAGGCGGTAGTAGATTGGGTTGCTGACAGTGCCTTCAGTTCCTTCACATTGTTTTCCAACCAGTCTTGTGCTGAAAGTTCAGAGTTGGCGCCTGCAGCCAATGTCCACCATCAGTCTTTCACCTCACCCCCAAATCAGCCAAGCAGTCTGAGCCCCAAAGCATGCAGCAGTCTCTTCTTCTTTTTGATGAGTCTGTTAGCATGTGTTCCCAGGGCCATCCACCTAGCCCAGCCCCAGAAGGGGAAGAGTTTGAATGCACCGATGCCCAACCACTTATATTGCAAGATGAGTACATGGGGGGACCATCACAGCACGTCTTGGATGATGATGAAACACAGTTGCCAACTGCTGGTGCTTTTGCAATTGTGCAGACCGACAAGGAGGGCAGTGGTGAAGACTGGGTGGAAGATGATGTGGAGGACGATGAGGTCCTCGACCCGACATGGAATCAACCTCATGCAGGTGACCCATGTAGTTCGGAGGAAGAGGCGGTGGTCGCACAGAGCCACCAGCACAGCAGAAGAGGGAGCAGGGTGCCGAAGAAGAGCGTCTGTCCCCTAGACAGTACGCCTGCTACTGCCCAACGCAGCAAGGGACCGAGCACACCAAAGCCAGGTCCAAGGAGTTCCCTAGCGTGGCAGTTTTTCACACAAGGTGCTGATGACAAGACACGCGTGGTTTGCACATTGTGCAATCAGAGCCTGAAGCGAGGCATAAACGTTCTCAACCTGAGCACAACCTGCATGACCAGGCATCTAAGTGCAAAGCACGAGCTGCAGTGGAGTAGACACCTCAAAAACCAAGAAAGGTCTCTGGCTCCTCCTGCTTCCTCTTCTGCATCAGTCTCGGGCCTCTCTGCCTCTTCATCCACCTCTGTAGTGACAGTGCCACCTGCCACCCCTCAATTAGAGGACCGGCAAGCAACACTACCACCTGGGTCACCAAACATCTCCACAATGTCCCATGGAAGCATTCAGCTCTCCTTCTCCCAAACACTGGAGCGTAAGAGGAAGTACCCCTCTACCCACCCGCGATCCCTGGCCCTGAATGCCAGCATTTCAAAATTACTGGCCTTTGAAATGCTGTCATTCCGTCTGGTGGAGACGCAGAGTTTTAAAAGCCTGATGGCATTGGCTGTCCCACAGTACGTCGTGCCCAGCCGCCACTACTTTTCCAGGCGAGCCATCCCTTTCCTGCACAACCAAGTGGGGGACAAAATCAGGTGTGAACTGCGCAATGCCATCTGTGCCAAGGTCCACCTAACTACGGATACGTGGACCAGTAAGCACAGTCAGGGACGTTATATCTCCCTAACAGTGCACTGGGTAAATGCAGTGGCGGCTGGGCCTGAGGCGGATAGCAGTTTGGCGCATGTCCTTCCACCACCGAGGATTGCAGGGCGCTTCAGTTTGCCTCCTGTTCCTAACTCCTTCTACTCCGCTTCCTCATCCTCTACCGCCTCCTCATCCAGTCAGTGTAACAAATTCACCACCAACTTCAGCACAGCCATGGGTAAACGCCAGCAGGCAGTTTTAAAACTTTCCTGTTTGGGGGGAAAACCACACACCGCGCAGGAGTTGTGGAGGGACATGGAACAACAGACCGATGAGTGTTTGGCATCAGTGAGCCTCAAGCCGGGCCTGGTGGTGTGCGTTAACGGGCGAAATTTCGTAGCAGCTCTGGGCCTAGCCGGTTTGACGCATATCCCTTGCCTGGCGCATGTGCTGAATTTGGTGGTGCAGAGTTTCCTGAAAACTTACCCCGATATGCCACAGCTGCTGCAAAAAGTGCGGTCCGTCTGTGCGCACTTTCGGCATTCTCACCCTGCTGCTGCTCGCCTGGCAGCGCTGCAGCGTAACTTCGGCCTTCCCGCTCACCGCCTCATATGTGATGTGCCCACAAGGTGGAACTCCACCTTGCACATGCTGGCCAGACTGTGCGAGCAGCAGCAGGCGATAGTGGAGGTCCAGCTGCAGCACACACGCGTGAGTTGCTCTGCGGAACAGAACCACTTTACCACCAATAACTGGGCCTCCATGCGAGACCTGTGTGCCTTGTTGCGCTATTTTGAGTACTCCACCAACATGGCCAGTGCCGATGATGCCGCTCTCAGCGTGACTATCCCAGTTCTATGCCTTCTTGAAAAAACGCTACGGGCGATGATGGAAGAGGATGTGGCACAGGAGGAGGAGGAGGGGAGGAGGAATCGGGATAATTTCCAAGGCTTTCAGGGCAGTCATTCACAAGTGGCTCCGAGGGTGGGTTCATGCACCAACAAAGGCCAGGTACACAATTGTCCAGCAAGGGCACAGTTCTGGAGGATGACACGGTGGAGGATGAGGAGGAGGAAGACATGGAGGAGGAGGAGGAACCATGTTCACAGCAGGATGGCATCCAGACCAGCTCATGGCCATTACTGGTGCATGGCTGGGGGGATACAGAGGACACAGATGATACACCTCCCACAGAGGACAGCTTTTCGTTGCCTCTGGGCAGCCTGGCACACATGATCAATTACATGCTGCAGTGTCTCCGCAACGACCGGCGTGTTTCGCACATTATAACAGGTGCTGATTACTGGGTGGCCACGCTGCTGGATCCCTGTTACAAGGACAATGTACCATCCTTAATCCCCTCACTGGAGCGTGAACGCAAGATGCGCGAGTACAAGCGCACGCTGTTAGACGCGCTGCTGGTGCAATTCCCACCTGGCAGCGGGGGCACAGTGGAAGCAGAAGGCGAAGGCAGAGGAGGAGGAAGAGGTCGCCAACGCAGCAGGGGCACCGCCAGCACCTCAGAAGGCAGGGTTAGCATGGCCGAAATGTGGAAAAGCTTTGTCAGCATGCCACAACAAACAGCACCACCAGCTGATATGGAACGTTTTAGCAGGAGGCAGCATTTCAGCAACATGGTGGAGCAGTATGTTTGCACACGCCTACACGTACTGAATGATGGCTATGCCCCCTTAAACTTCTGGGTCTCCAAATTGGGCACATGGCCTGAGCTTGCCCTTTACGCCTTAGAGGTGCTGGCCTGCCCTGCGGCCAGTGTATTGTCTGAACGTGTATTTAGCACGGCAGGGGGCGTTATCACAGACAAGCGCAGCCGCCTGCCCAGAGCCAATGTAGACAAGCTCACGTTCATTAAAATGAACCAGGCATGGATCCCAGAGGACTTGTCCGTACCTTGTGCAGAATAGACACTGGGCCGGCCTTACCCAGCCATTGTTTTTTTTTCTGATCTTTCTAGGGTTGCCATCTCATCCCTTTAAAAGCAAAAACATATTAATTACACAGGTTCTCTGGCTGATTAAGGTGCTGCTAATTAAACTCACTTGGTGCCTTATCGACATTAAATTAGCCCCAGAACCTGTGTAATTACTCTGTGTTTAGGTTTAAAGGGATGAGGTAGCAACCCTAGATCTTTCCCACTCTTTTGGGGTTTACCCTAATTTAAAAAAAAAATCAATAAAAAACCAAAACCTGCTGTGTTGGCTACCTCCTCCTCCTCCACCGCCGCTTCCACCTTCAGTCACATTCTTAGGCTTGCGCACTGCAACTGCTTTCTTTAAGTCCCACCAGAGGTTCTCAATCGGATTTAAGTCTGGTGACTGCGATGGCCACTCCAAAATGTTCCAGCCTTTAATCTGCAACCATGCTCTAGTGGACTTGGAGGTATGCTTGGGATCATTGTCCTGTTGAAAGGTCCAACGTCTCCCAAGCCTCAGGTTTGTGACGGACTGCATCACATTGTCATCCAATATCTCCTGGTACTGAAGAGAATTCATGGTACCTTGCACACGCTGAAGCTTCCCTATACCTGCAGAAGCAAAACAGCCCCAAAGCATGATTGACCCCCCGCCATGTTTCACAGTAGGCAAGGTGTTCTTTTCATCATAGGCCTTGTTCTTCCTCCTCCAAACATAGCGTTGATCCATGGACCCAAACAGTTCTAATTTTGTTTCATCAGTCCACAGAACACAATCCCAAAACTTGTGTGGTTTGTCCACATGACTTTTGGCATACTGCAGTCGACTCTTCTTATTCTTTGGAGACAGCAAGGGGGTGCGCCTGGGAGTTCTGGCATGGAGGCCTTCATTACGCAGTGTGCGCCATATTGTCTGAGCAGAAACTTCAGTACCCACATCTGACAAATATTTCCTCAGTTCCTCAGCAGTCACACGGGGACTTTTCTCCACTCTACGCTTCAGGTAGCGCACAGCAGTCAAAGTCAGCATCTTTTTTTCTGCCACGACCAATTAGCGTTTCAACAGTGCCCTTTGCCTTGAATTTGCGAATGATGCTTCCTATGGTTTCTCTTGGTATGTTTAACATCTTTGCAATCTTCTTATAGCCATTGCCCTTCCTGTGAAGAGTAATCACCTCTTCTCTTGTCTTCCTGGTGCTTATTAGGCTTTATTGCTGCTCCCTGACATCCACAGGTGTTTTCAATACCTGATTGAAAACACTTCAATGAACCTCTGTTCTTCAGAGTGGTAGTCTTTAAGGGGTTGAATAATTGTGTAAATGAAGAATTCACAAAATAAACATTTACTACTGTATTACAAAACCAATTGATGTAATTTTAGTTGCATATGGTTCTTTAAGAAGTCCTTGTAGGATTTCATTCTGAATACAATTACAAATGTACACTAAATTCCCTAAAACCCTTTACAGCATTGGGGGGTTGAATAATTTTGAACAAAACTGTATGGACCTCGTCCTCCTAGGTCAAAATGATGATATTTTTTTTTTTTTTTTTTATGTTATTTTAAGTTATTTCTCTATCTACATTTATTTCCAGAGTACTTGCCATGCTCTTCCGGACATTTTTCTGCCATTTGCAGCCCTCCAGCCCTTTCCCTTAGTTTTTTAGAGACATTTTTGTAGTCAAAAGTCCGGGTCCCCATTGACTTCAATGGGGTTCGGGTCAAAGTCCAGGTTCGGTCCCGAAGCTCCGTGACCCGATCGCCGACGGAGTCCCGCGATCGGTCACAGTAGCTGAAGAACGGGGAGAGGTGTGTGTAAACACAACTTCCCCGTTCTTCCCAGTGGCGCTGTCATTGATTATCTGTTACCTGATATAGGGAAAGGCGATCAATGATGTCACACGTCCAACCCCGTCCCCCTACAGTTAGAAACACATATGAGGTCACACTTAACCCCTTCAGCGCCCCCTAGTGGTTAACTCCCAAACTGCAATTGTCATTTTCAAAGTAAACAATGCATTTTTATAGCACTTTTTGCTGTGAAAATGACAATGGTCCCAAAAATGTGTCAAAATTGTCCGATGTGTCCACCATAATGTCGCAGTCATGAAAAAAATCGCTGATCGCCGCTATTAGTAGTAAAAAAAAAAATTATTAATAAAAATGCAATAAAACTATCCCCTATTTTCTAAACGCTATACATTTTGCGCAAACCAATCGATAAACGCTAATTGCTATTTTTTTTTACCAAAAATAGGTAGAAGAATACGTATTGGCCTAAACTGAGGTAAAACTTTTTTTATATATTTTTTGGGGATATTTATTATAGCAAAAAGTAAAAAATATTGAATTTTTTTCAAAATTGTCGCTCTATTTTTGTTTATAGCGCAAAAAATAAAAACCGCAGAGATGATCAAATGCCACCAAAAGAAAGCTCTATTTGTGGGGAAAAAAAGGACGCCAATTTTGTTTGGGAGCCACGTCGCACGACCGCGCAATCGTCTGTTAAAACGACGCAGTGCCGAATTGCAAAAAGGGGCCTGGTCCTTTACCTGCATATTGGTCCGGGTCTTAAGTGGTTAAGAGAGGCTAACCCACCACTCATATTGGCTGAAAAACAAACTGGGTAGGGCAAATGTGACAATTTTCAGAGTAAAGGGACATAGTCTCTTGTGTAAACACTGGTAGCCTCTAGGTTTAGAAAGTGATTTGTCATTCTTGTGAGTAGGTTAATGTATACTTTAATTGTAGTTGACTGTCTTCTTTAACCTTGCCAATCCTGTTCCTGCATTGCTTCAGAGGTTGTGTAATAAACAGAGAAAGAGAGCAAGGAAAAGGCAGTGCTGGTTTGTAATCCTCCCCCTCCCAGGACCTCATAAAGGAAGTCTTCACCTCTTGTACTGTCTTTGTGCTTATACTCTATAAGAAAAATGGCTACTGCTGAAGAGAAACAAACAAAGAAGGAGAAATTCCTGGCAGAAATTAAAAAAGTTGCAGAAAAGGCCAGTAAAATGACACCAGAAGAGCTACAATTTAGTTATAAGGGAATCCTGTATCCTAGTGTTCTCTGTAGCAAAGAAACTTTTCAAGCCATGGAAACATTAGAGGCTAGAGAGGATGATGTGTTAATTCTAACCTATCCAAAATGTGGTAAGTGATGTGAGTTTTGTTTTGTCATATGCATAGCTCCCAACTGTTCCTGATTCAAGGGACTGTCCCTGATTTGAAACAAAGTTCTTCTGTCCTCCTCATTTTGGTCTGATCTATATATAGTTGTATATAAAATGCACTATTTATCTTCCAAAAAGATAGTCAATATAAAGGAATAGTGGTAAAAAAAAAAAGGAGTTATGGGTTTAACCATTTCAATACAGGGCATTTTCACCCCGTTCCTGCCCAGACTAATTTATAGTTTTCAGCGCTGTGGCACTTGCGCTGTCATGCAACACTGTACCCAAATTAAATTTTTATGTACCCCCCCCCCCCCATAAATAGAGCTTTCTTTTGGTGGTATTTGATCACCTGCGGTTTTTATTTTTTGCGCTATAAACAATAAAAGAGTGACCATTTTGGGAAAAAAACACAATATTTTTTACTTTTTGCTATAATAAATGTAGCGCTACCCCCGCAGGAGCCGCTGGATAGATGAGGGATGGACTGTTACCTCTATAGCTCCGACGTCTAGGGTAGTTGATGAGAGCAGCAATGACGGAATGTCCAAACAGCAGGTGTATTTTCTTGTGCTTTATTTATACCAACACGGTAACCGATAAACTTGAGGTAGATAGGAGAGATGTATGAAGAAGAGAAAAACAGCAGATTCAGGCTTAAACAATACAGAAGCAGTCCTGCTTCTAACAGCACTTTGCTTTCGTCGCCACTCCAGCCGGAATTGGTATAGTGTACCTGGACAGGCCTCTCACACCGACCTGGCAGCCAGAGTATCACTTGGAACCTTGAAGAAGAACAAGTCTCTGCCACAGACCTGATGCAAATGAATATCAGGGAGGAACCTCTGCCACAGGCCCTTTCCCAGAACGTAGATCAGGAAGTAAATCTTCCTTAGTGGATTTAGTGCCTGAATGTCCCTCAGGTAGTTCTCAACTGGTCACCGACTGACAGGTGGCTAACATCCAACCTCCCAATATCCGGTCACCTCGATCCCCGATGGATTATCAAGGCCCTGTTGGATCGCCTGCCTCTCTGGCTCTCCTCAGGCTGACTCCCCACCGAACAGCACAACTCGCTTGGGATCTCTTCTGAAAATTTGGGGACACAGTTAATCACTGGGGCCCCGCCACAGCTTCAGTTGTCCTGGGCCAACAGGGTCCCGGAACCAAGAACACCACGTAGCACGCGCACCCCGGCCTGGTAGGCCACATCGCCAGGGCCCGTGATGCGTGGCCACCCTGAAGGTGGGTGCCACACTAGGAACAAGAACCCCACTCAATGGCGTCTGTTCAAGAAGTACTCTCCCCCAGCATGCCTCGCGAGGGAAAACCCCTCCTGATTGGCTGCTGGCAAGAGGCGCTCCAGACTGAACTCCACTGCTGCCACCTTTCGATGGAAAGACACCTCAGGAACACAGAATGAACCGACAGTACAGCCCAGCTAGAACAGAGGCCCAATTTGCACAAATCACTTGGATGAGAGCTAATTAACTCTCTCATCCCCCTCTAAATTTAAAATAGCACCTAGTCCATGTGTACACATGCGCTACATATATATCACAATTTAAAAAAAAAATTTCCTCAGTTTAGGCCGATATGTATTTTTTTTACATATTTTTATAGCGTCCACAAAAAAGGGGATAGATTTATGGCATTTTTATTTATTTTTTTACTAGTACTGCCATCTGCGTTTTACTGTGTAAATGTGACTGACAGGGAAGGGGTTAACACTAGGGGGCGATCAAGTGGTTAATTGTGTGTCCTAGGGAGTGATTATAACTGTAGGGGGCGTGGTCTCACAAGGGGAGGAGACCGATAGGTGTTCCTCTGTACTGGGAACACACCATCGGTTTCTTCTCACCTGACAGGACGTGGATCTGTGTGTTTATACACACAGCTCCATGGTCCTGCTGTGTTCACGGGCAATCACGGGTGCCCGGCGGACATCACCCATTCGTTTCCTGATTTCACAAGTTACTACTTTGAGAAGAGATCCAGGTGCTTAATCCTAAAGTGAGAGGATCTCTGGACCGAACGTATCTCCACCTTTGGGAAGGTCAGTGGCAGAGACTGTACCAAGGTTTCGTGCGACGCCCTGGCTGCTAGGACTAGTGAGAGAGGCCTATCCAGGGGCACACTACCCACTCTGGTTAGAGTGGCGACCAAAGTTTATGTCTGGAAGCAGGAGTGCTTCTTATCAAGTTCTACACCTGAACCTATTACCTATACCCTATTTCATCTCTTCAACCTATTGTTCGTTCTTTTAGCATGTTCGGTAAATAAAGCAGAGAAAAAGGAACGCAACGTGTGCACATTGACTTTGTTTCAGCTCTCATCCGGTACCCTAGACGGCAGAGAAATGGAGGTAACATGCCGCCCCAAAATAAACCAGCAGCTCCTTCGGGGGTAGTGCTAAATTTGTATAATTCTCCTTTTAAGGGATGTGTAGCAGGGGGTGTGTCCTATGCCTACATACTTTTGCTAATAGGTGTTCCTTGTTCACATCTCAAAAAGTTGGGAGGTTTGCATATGGGAGTCTGTTTACCTGAAGCTGAACTTCAGGCAAACCGCTAAATAAACTGCTAAAATACTTATATGGGAGTTGATTTATCTGGTAAAAGGGATTGTATTTCTGTTCATCCATAGCTGTGATATGGGTCAGGTTCACACCTTGACATTTTTGGACACATTCATTGGCGGCTGGTGCTCAAAATTTTTGGGGGGCGCAAACAAACCAAAAAAACAGAGCCGCTGGCTCTGATAGGCACTTTCAGACCCCAACAAACTGCTGTTATTCAAATAGCCGGCGCTCACCAAGGGGCCGGCCATCTGAATAGTGGGCGGCAGCGGCGACAATACATAGAGATTCATGCACTGCATGAATCTCTATGTATTGTACACCTGACGGCGCAGGGGAGAGAGGGGGCGGCGCTCCTGTGCCCACTATGGACACATTATTAGAACGTGCTAATGCACCTGCACTTTATTGCTAAAAAAAAGTGTCATTTGGATCTTTTGCTGGCCTGCAGCTGATTGGACTGGAAAATAGAGCAAATGGGAAGTTCGCATAGAGAGGAGTTCAGAGGACATTCAAGCGGATCTTTAATGCCAACACACTTGCAGTGCAGTTGTAGTGCAAAGTGGATTTGCCTTTCGTAAATAACCCCCTATGTCCCTTGTGTTGATTCCTCTGCTGTTACTTGTAATTCTTCCCCCCCCCCCAGTCCCGTACCATCCTGCCCTGAAATCATCCGGTGCAACAAGGGTTAATACAATGAAAGGACTGTCACAGGCTCTCATCAAGATGGCCTGACCATGCCTGGCATTTCCACCCAGCTCTGACTTTCAGAAAAGCTGTACATACTACATCAATGAATGGAGAGGGCGGAGCTATCGATCACCCATGCATCCTTTATTCTTTGATCCTGTTCCATTCATAAAAACTGTAGTAATGCTGGGTGGAAATGTCAGGCATAGTCAGGCTGTTTTGAAGTGAGCATGTGACAGCCTTTTAGTTGTACCAGCATTAAAGTGTTTTCCACTTCTTTTTGTTTCCAGTTTTCTACTAGCAAAAGTTAACCCTATTCATCAATAAAAATTCATTTGAAATTATAGCTTACAGAAAGATGGCTCCCGTCCACACTCAGAACCAGCACAGTATACACATACAGTATCTCACAAAGGTGAGTACACTCCTCACATTTTTGTAAATATTTTTATTATTTTCTAGTGACAACACTGAAGAAATTACACTTTGCTACAATATAAAATAGTGAGTGTACAGCTTGTATAACAGTGTAAATTTGCTGTCCCCTCAAAATAACTCAATACACAGCCATTAACGTCTAAACCGCTTGCAACAAAAGTGAGAATACCCCTAAGTGAAAATGTCCAAATCGGGCCCAATTAGCCATTTTCCCTCCCAGGTGTCATGTGACTTGTTAGTGTTACAAGGTCTCAGGCGTGAATGGGGAGCAGGTGTGTTAAATTTGGTTTGCTTTCACTGTCTCATACTGGTCACTCGGAGTTCAACATGGCACAACATGGCAAAGAACTCTCTGAGGATCTGAAAAAAAGAATTATTGCTCTATATAAAGATAGCCTAGGCTATAAGAAGATTTCCAAGACCCTAAAACTGAGCTGCAGCATGATGACCAAGACCATACAGCGGTTTAACAGGACAGGTTCCACTCAGAACAGGCCTCACCATGGTTGACCAAAGAAGTTGAGTGTCCGTGCTCAGGGTCATATCTAGCTGTTGTCTTTGGGAAATAGACATATCAGTGCTGCCAGCATTGCTGCAGAGGTTGAAGGGGTGGGGGGTCAGTCTGTCAGTGCTCAGACCATATGCTGCACACTGCATCAAATTGGTCTGCATGGCTGTCATCCCAGAAGGAAGCCTCTTGTAAAGATGATGCACAAAGCCCACAGTTTGCTGAGGACATTACTGGAACCGTGTCCTGTCGTCTGCTGAGACCAAGATAAACTTATTTGTTTCAGATGCTGTGAAGCGTGTGTTGCAGCAACTAGATGAGGAGTACAAAGACAAGTGTGGTGTCCCAGTACAGGTATTTGCTGTAGGCCCTGTCAGATTGAGGCCCTCGGTGTGTGGGGTCTCCCCTGCAGGGACTCAGCTAGTCATGATGTGATTTACACTGTTATGGTTGATAATACGTTTATTAGGTGTGTATAGCTTTAAGAGGTTTAGTCAGCCATCTCATGTTCAGTCAGAGTGTATTAGAGTCAGGAGGACTAAGTGCTAGACAAGACCTTATTGTGTTGTGTTATACTTTAACTTGTAACAAACTTTGAATGTAAGTTCCAAGGGGAATACAGGTCAGTCTCTATGATCCACAGCTCTCAACCAATGGGCTTCAGTCTCATCAGGCCCTTATAAGGGATTGTACTTCCTGTTTAAGTCAGTCTAGTGCTTCACACAGTTCCTGGCAGAGCAGAGCAAAACACAGTCAGAGGAGAAGCAGTGCAGGCCTGAGGCCTCCAGTTCAGGAGAAAGTACAGCAAAGCGTGGAGTATCCCTAAACACTACAGAACCAGTACTTCAGCTCATTTATCGGATCAATCCATTATTCCGGCGAAAAGCCTCAAGTCTACCGACACTTCAGTAAGTGTATCTATTTTTCAGCCTAGTTAAGCATAGGCCCTGAATTATTAATCCGGCCTCAGCAGCCGAGTATATATACAAGATCAGCCAAGCTCAAGCATTATCAGCTGTGTGATCCTCTAGAGACTGTCTGCAGAACCTTTGTGACACTCTGTTTAAACGCTGTGAAGATTTTGACACCTGCCTTCATGCCAGTAAAGCCTTCGTTGTATTAACTCCTGTTGTGGACTGTGTTATTACCATCCTAACTAGAGGGGATACGGAGGCCCCCGGAGCTGTAGTTTCCCGGGGTATACCAAGACTACAGTGGCGTCACGTGACAGAGAGGGTTAATACCATCTGGCCCTCACTAAGGGTTAATACCACCTGACCCTGGGCTCCTAGCCCCAAGAACCAAGTAGCTAACCATCAAGCGCATGTGTGTGGCCGTGGGGCCCACCCTCCCCGGTCACCACACAAGTGTGTCTTGTCTACAGTCAAGCATGGTTATAGGAGTGTCATGGTCTGGGGCTGCATGAGTGCTGCCGCCACTGGGGAGCTGTAGTTCATTGAGGGAACCATGAATGCCAACATGTACTGTGACATACTGAAGCAGAGCATGATCCTCTACCTTCGAAAACTGGGTCTGCAGGGCAGTATTCCAACACGATAAGGACCCCAAACACACCTCCAAGATGACCACTGCCATGCTAAAGAAGCTGAGGGTAAAGGTGATGAACTGGCCAAGCATGTCTCCAGACCTAAACCCTATTGAGCATCTGTGAGGCATCCTCAAATGGAAGGTGGAGGAGCGCAAGGTCTCTAACATCCACCAGCTCCGTGATGTCGTCATTGAGGAGTGGAAGAGGACTCCAGTGGCAACTTGTGAAGCTCTGGTGAGCTCCATGCCCAATAGGGTTAAGGCAGTGCTGGAAAATAATGGGGGCAACACAAAATATTGACACTTTGGGACCAATTTGGACATTTTCACTTAGGGGTGTACTCACTTTTGTTACCAGCGGTTTAGACATTAATGGCTATGTGAGTTATTTTGAGGGCAAATTCCCACTGTTATACAAGCTGTACACTCACTACTTTACAATGTAGCAAAGTGTAATTTCTTCAGTGTTGTCACATGAAAAATGCGAGGGGTGTACTCACTTTTGTGAGATACTGTATATGCGTTGTGTGAATGGGCACATGCCCAAGGATGGATACAGTACTGTAACTGTTCTGTTCATACTGCATTTGTATTATAAAATGTTGTGATTTTTCCTACAAATTTTTGTAACTTACGATTACAATAAAACATTTATTGTGGACAGGAGTTGTGGACAGGTGTTTATAAAGTGATATGGAGCATATAAGAAGGGCAATTATTGTGTTCTGAAAAAAGGAAAAAAGTGCGCTTACCAATAAAGTTAAATACAAATAGTGAACAAGCTGCTAACTCAAAAATGTTATACTAACATAAAATCTTATACAAAAAAATGTGGAGTAGCGCTTACAAAAATAATAATAGAAGGCCTCCAAATGACAAAAGGCTGTTGTGAAAATGTCAATCCAGATACTATAGTACATGTGAATAAAATCAATTTAGTCAAACAGTCAATAGTCCAAGTGAAAAACAAAAATAGGAGCGTGACGCCCCAGGCGATAAATAGGATCTGGCTTCAATGTGGATAAATGCAACTTGCTGACCCTTACCACAAACGAAGGTCCCAACGGACCTAGTCAGACTGGAATCGCTGAGTGTATTGAAGAAAGGACTAGTCTGTGTAGAAGGTCCCTCCCGAGGTCATAAATCCATAATTAGAGTAACCAGAAAGAAAGAAAACTCATATAGTGTAAATCTGTGTTGAAATATACACCTAAGTGTATCACCCTGTGACTGGCAACAGACAGTGTGAACATAAAAACCACCACCAGTACACACACTGACCCTTACCAGAGCATAGGATCCATCAGGACCAGTCAGAGCATAAGGAACATACACAGTGAGCAGCAATGGAGCGTCTCAGCCGATGTTGGAACAGGAGATGCAGTAAATCCAAAGTATAAGGGGAGGAAAGAGAACTCACATGGCGTGATATCGTATGGATATTTATTAAAAAAATAGTATCACTTAAAGTTAGGTACAGAAATGTCAGCAGAGAGAAAAAGCCGGCCGGCGTGACAAAACAAATCCTCAATTCGCGGTGACGTCAGCACGTCGCCTCCCTACGTTTCGTCTGCTCTAGACGTGGTCACGGGAATGAGGAGACGTTCTGCGTCACCGCATATATACGAAAAAAGGGCGGGGAATCAACCAGACAACAGTCTCTGAAGATCACCCGTCCGCCATCTTACTTGAGGGCAACAGTCAGGGAAACAAATATAATTGCATACATAAGAACCTACACTGTTATAGGAACGTATCCTAACGACGGAACCTTAGATGTAATCTCTTCAGGGGACCGTGGGGGGAATACTAAATATGCAACACTCAAAAACGAAACTAATAAACAAAATAAATGAAAGGAAGGATCATCTAAAAACGGTAATATACATCCTCAGAGACTGATGTCTGCCTGGCCAGCGCAATGGCAACATTATTATAAATGCAATCAGAAGATATATAAAATCAAAGATCAAATAGGACTTGATAACAGTCTGAACACTGCCAGAAAAAACTGATATATGTCCTCTGACCCTGGTGCTTCATTCAGTGACCTAAATAGCACCATCATTAATATCTATTAATGGTAATTGATATAGATACAGTAAGACAGATATAAAAGGACCATTGCTTGCCAACAATGACCCAGTTAGAAAAACTGCAAAAAATTAATTAAAAGTATGCAGTGTTTGATAAAAAACATATAAACATGTGAAACATATTAAATTGTTAAAAAGCATATAAAAAAGGTTAAAAAAGACAAAAATATTCAAATATGAAAAACAAATGAGGTGGATATCCTGCACCTAAGCGTTATCGATGAAACAATTAACATCTACCTCTATGTTCATACCATGAGGTTCATAGCATTTTAATTGGTGAATCCACATCATCTCAGATCTTGAGATGCTCCTCACCAAATCACTCCCTCTCCAGTGTGCCTGAAATTTTTCAATTCCTAGAAAAATTGTGCCCACAGGATCCTTATTATGAGCCAACAAATAATGTTTGGACACAGAATGATTAGGGAAGCCATTACAGATGTTCGTGAGGTGTTCATTCAAGCGTATGTGGAGGGGACGTTTAGTCCTTCCCACATATTGGAGTCCGCAAGGACATTGAAGTAGGTATACCACTCCCACCGTAGAGCAGGTGATGAATGTTTCTATTGGGAACCTCTTGTTTGAATGTCTAGAGCCAAAGCTAGTGGTTTTCTTAGAGATTTGACGATTGACCGCACAAACATTACATTTGCCACATTTGAAAAAACCCACAAGACCAGATAGAAACATGGAAGGGATCCTGGGTGGATCCAGGACATTAGGGGCCAACTTATCCTTCAAGGATGTTGAACCCCTAAAGATGACACGGGGTTTATCTGGTAATATTGCACCCAAAATTTTATCACTCTTGAGCACATGCCAATGTTTACTGATGATATGTTTAACACTGGCATGTTGACAGCAATAGTCTGTCACAAAAGGAGTTTTGTAACTGCCACTTTGATCATCTCGGGGTTTAATGCAAAGTAAATCCTCACGATTAGTTTGGGTCACCAAATCCAAAGTATCAGTCAAGGAACCACGGTCATAACCCTTTTCGACAAAACGTTCAGTAAGAACCTTAGCCTGATCAAGGAAAACGTTATGTTTACTACAGTTCCTTTTCAAGCGGAGGTATTGCCCCTTGGGCACAGCTCTAAGCCAAGTGACATGATGACAACTGTCACTTGGAATAAAGGCATTTCTGTCAGTACTCTTAAAGTAGGTGGCAGTGGTGAAAGCATCAATGTCTGCAGAAATGGTAAGATCCAAAAAATTAATTTTTTGCTTACTGGCCTCATATTTAAGTATAATCCCCCTGTTGTTGGTATTGAGGAATGTCATGAAGGTTGATAACTCATTCTCAGACCCTGTCCAAAGGAGGAGGATGTCGTCTATGTACCGCGCCCATAACCGAATATGGGGCCTAGTACCAACACAGACGACATCCTCCTCCCATTTGGCCATAAATAGATTGGCCAGACTCGGGGCATATTTGGCCCCCATCGCCACTCCCACAATTCGTGCTGACGTCACCGCGAATTGAGGATTTGTTTTGTCACGCCGGCCGGCTTTTTCTCTCTGCTGACATTTCTGTACCTAACTGTAAGTGATACTATTTTTTTAATAAATATCCATACGATATCACGCCATGTGAGTTCTCTTTCCTCCCCTTATACTTTGGATTTACTGCATCTCCTGTTCCAACATCGGCTGAGACGCTCCATTGCTGCTCACTGTGTATGTTCCTTATGCTCTGACTGGTCCTGATGGATCCTATGCTCTGGTAAGGGTCAGTGTGTGTACTGGTGGTGGTTTTTATGTTCACACTGTCTGTTGCCAGTCACAGGGTGATACACTTAGGTGTATATTTCAACACAGATTTACACTATATGAGTTTTCTTTCTTTCTGGTTACTCTAATTATGGATTTATGACCTCGGGAGGGACCTTCTACACAGACTAGTCCTTTCTTCAATACACTCAGCGATTCCAGTCTGACTAGGTCCGTTGGGACCTTCGTTTGTGGTAAGGGTCAGCAAGTTGCATTTATCCACATTGAAGCCAGATCCTATTTATCGCCTGGGGCGTCACGCTCCTATTTTTGTTT
The DNA here is from genome assembly GCF_905171775.1 of Rana temporaria. NCBI lineage: Eukaryota > Metazoa > Chordata > Amphibia > Anura > Ranidae > Rana > Rana temporaria. Next base: position 357,088,307 of record NC_053492.1, read on the forward strand.
TTCACTTGAATTATTGTGTTCTGCAATAACACTGGGTTTTTCCTTATTCAGGTTTGTCATAAACTGAACTAAAATATTTTTTGGGTTATTTAAACAAAAACAAAAAGGTGATAAAATCACTTGACTGCTCAGACTCATCAGCGTTGTGTATAATCTGTTGTGTTGCATTGTAGGAACAAACTGGACAATACAGATACTACATGAAATACTTTTTGAACTGCACAACAAAGAGCCGACATTGGATCAAGCTATGTTGGAGTTTGGAAATCCAGAGAAGTTTGAGGTACAGTATATACAAAAACTGTCATAGCTTTAAATACTCGATAAGGTAATGCATAATCAGTAACTATTTACTTTGTAAATTTGTAAACGGTAACGCATTCTGACATAAAAAGTAAAAGTAAGACTGCATAAAATCTCAGGTCTTCTACATATTACATAAGAGAACCAAAAAATATATTGGTTGTAAATCTTACATGATAATGCCTTTTAGTCCGTCCCCCTTTTCTCTATTAAGGAAAAAATGCATATGTGGCAATTATTTTGTTATTGGACTGTCCACTTTTGGGTAAACATCAACTCTGGTAGACTTAACCCATAAAAAAATCAAACCAGGCTGGTTAGTAAAGGCAGTGATGATATAGAAACTTCAGTAAGTTATAGCCGCCAATCACATTTCAATTTTCTGTAGGGAACTCCGTTAAGAGCAGGGATGAGGTTTGAGTTCAGACTCAAATAGGTCCAAACTTTGCTTGTTTGGCATTCAGTGAACTAAATAGGGTGTTTGCCTACCCACCACGCTGAACCTCCAGCTAAAATGATAAAATCATACATTTAACAGTGATATTGTTATGGCTGCTAAATATGACAGCATCCCTGAGTCAGGGATTCCTGGCCAGCCACTAAATGTAAATTGGGGGGGGGGGGGGGGCTGACATCTCTGATCAAATATGGCCACCCGACCAGTTTACAAAAATTATATAGAACAATATAAAAATTTAGAAGAAAAAATATCTATATAAAAATATATACAAAAAAGGGTAAAAAACATATGGCAATGATTCCCACTCAGCAAGCAACAATCCATTAAAAGTATACCAACAATACATAATGACAAACATACATAATCAAAGGTATTAACATAATCATAAAATATTATTAAAAATGTTAATTATATAAAATACTACAATTTTAATAAACCACAGCAAAAAAATTAAAATTTTAATTGGTAAAAAGAGATAAAGTGGGGGAAAGAGAGAAAGTGGGATTAACTATTTTATAAATTGGTTGATACCCTGTTCAATGTTGAAACCCAGTGGTACATGTACAGTATGTTTTTAATTCGTAGATGCACGTGGTCTCAGTTCACAATATGTCCCTTTTTGCGTTGCTACTTCGCCAGTGAGGGCTATGCTTTTCAATAACTGTAAATAATGTGCCTGCCAGGTTCTTATTATGGTACATAGCATAATGCTTTAAAACACTATGACCTTTGAGTCCTCTTTTTATGTTCCCTATATTTTAATTGAAACTTAATTGTAATGTGCTAGTATATTGCAAGCCACACGGGCATTGCAACATGTAAACTACATTTCTGGAACTGTAAGAAACAAAGGAACTGATGTTGTGTTTTGTTTAAACTGAAAGATGTTACTTTACATCCTCTAAAAGCATTGACTTGACACACTACATTTTCTGCAAGGATAGTAACCGTTCATATTATAATAAAAAAAAAAAAAAACAGGTTTGACTTGTGAATCATAGATATTGGGGGCAATACAATTTCTCAATTCTGGTACCCCCCTAAATACTACTGATGGGAGTATCGGGTAATGAAGGCCGAAAATACGATCATTTTTTAGAATGGACCAATGTTTTTTGATGTTGTTCACCAAATAGTACTGTGATGAAAAGGTAGTGATAAAGGTGTCTGAACTTGTTGTGTTATCTCTTAATAATTGTTCATGATCGTGTTGTTTTACCTGTTGGTTATTGTTCTATTGAGTGTATCTAGATCATAATCTTTTTCAAATGTTTGTGCTTGCTCCAAAAAGTCTTTAGTACTTTTAGCCTTAGAAACTGGCTTTATTTTAAAGATTCCACACAAATCATATCCATTTATCTCACCCCTAGTTAACAGTTCTTTTGCAAAATGGTAGCATTGGATTACATATGTGCATATAATTAAGTGCTGCAGCATATATTTTTTAAATGAATGGGTTAGCTTGCATCAAACAAAGACAATCAGCTTGGAAAAGCAACAGCTTTAGAGCTGCGTAGCAGTGGCGTCACAACAGTTGATTAAGGAGGTACCAAATTTATGTCAGTTTGTGTGATGAGCTGGGATGTGGACAGGTAAGGGACACCTGGGGTTATTGACTTGGCTTCATATGTGACTCTAACAGACAAATGCTGCTTTCCTTTCTCCCTCTGTACATTTAATATTTATTGGTAAAAAAAATTAACATAAAATTAAGCTTATATAACTTTTCTTTTCCTTCTCTGAAGTACATGAGTCAACAACCATCACCAAGAGTCATCTCCTCACACGTTACATGGGAAAACATTCCTAAATCTTTTTTTGAAAAGAAGACCAAGGTATAGTATTAGTAAGATTGTTGATCCATTTGCAATTTTTTTTTTTTTTTTTTTAAATAGTGTTGAAATATAAAAAAAAAATACAGATTTGCTATTTTTGTTAAGTACAACTTCACCTTTCCAGCAAAGTTACAAAAAATAACATTTAACCATCTGCTTTGTAAACTTTGTTTTCATATAGGCTACATAGTTTAGCAGTTTCTATGCTGCTGTACCTATAGATTTATTCATTCTGATTTTGTATCTCTTGAAAGTAAGTGGATAGATACCGTGTTTCCCTCGAAAATAAGACACTGTCTTTTATATTTATTTTTTATTACCGGTAAGTATGGTACAACAATCTAATCTGTGGCTTATTTATCAGGAATCTGCACAGTGGAGCTGGGATGATCTCTTTGGGCTCAGTAGCAGACTGTTTTCTGAAGCTTTTCCCCCTATCCCCTGGTGTTTGTGTGGGGTGAGAGAGACCCACAGACTGTTGCTGGTCAGTGCTGGGGAGCAGCTTTACTTCTTCCCCTGAGGACAGAGCGTCCTGCTCCTCACTTCACTGAGGAGACTTTTTACTTTCACTTTCACAGACCGGGACTGACAGGGGGAGCCGACCTTATTGATGGGGCTGCTGACACCTCTCCGGTCACCTAGAGATACCGTAGCAGCTGTCACGATGGGGCAGAGGATAAGGGCTGCATGACTTCTTTACAGCTCCGCACCAGTACACTACATACGCCTATCACGTCTTCTTTACCGTTACGCTACGCATAGTCACGCCTATCACAATGTCTTATTTTCGGGGGTATGTCTTATATTTCGGAAATGTTTAGAAATCCTCCTATGGCTTATTTTATGGATATGTCTTATTTTCAGGGAAACACGGTAGGTCCTGTGGTATAGAGGATGCTGCTGCTTGCTATAACTTCCTCACAATGTTTTTTGCTGCATATTACTGAGCACACCGCTCAACCAGATTTATATGTTCACTACAATTTTAACCAAAATTCTTTAATGATCATGAGGTTACCTCTTATACACCAGCCACAAACCGTATTGGTGACTGGTGAGTAACTATATATATATATATATATATATATATATATATATATATATATATATATATCATTTTTTTTTACTGCCTCTGAATTCCCCTGCATGTTATTCTATGTGTTAATGCACACATATGGTTTTGGCATGACTAAAATACGACAAAACTAAAATGCCATTTTAGTCAAAACACTAAAATTAAAATGCCATTTTAGTCAAAACACTAAGGCCCCTTTCACATTGAGGAGTTTTTCAGGCGGTACAGCGCTAAAAATAGCGCTGCTATCGCGCCTGAAAAACTCCTTCACTGCAGACTCAATGTGAAAGCCCGAGGGCTTTCACACTAAGGCGATGCGCTGGCGGGAGACAAAAAAATCTCCTGTCAGCAGCATCTTTGGAGCGGTGAGAGGAGCGGCATGTATACCGCTCCTTCACCGCTCCTTCCCATTGAAAACAATGGGAAACCGCGGCAATACCGCCCGCAATGCGCCTCTTTAGATTTTTCACTCCAGTAGTATATAATGAGTTTGGACATTGTAGAGAGCTGTTAACTAATGAATTACAATTTAATTACACCCATTAGGATTTTAGATGACTAAAGTTAGTTTTAGTCGACTAAAACGTAAGACCTTTTGTGTGGACATAAAATGTCCTGGAGATTTAGTTGACTAAATTCGGCTAAAACAATTGCAGAAGACTAAAATAGGACTAAAACGCCATTTTAGTCCTAAGACTAAAACTAAATCGAAATTTGCTGCCAAAATTAACACTGGTGGCAAGAGAGTTTAGTGGCAAAAAAAAAACAAACACTGCCAATGTGTTCTGGAGTGGCAGCATTTTGGCAGAAAAAAATGCTTATACTGTAGCTCCTAAACTCTGGTGACCAGCTTTTATTTTTTCTAAGCGGAGCCCGCCGGCATTCTTATTAACCAGTGAATAGCTGGTGGCAGAAGCTGGTAATTGTGGTAGGCCATCAAAGGTTGCAAGAGTTGGTAATGATGACAGGCTAGGAGAATCATCAGAAGCTGGTAATGGTGACAAGCCAGGAGAGGTTGCAGGAGCTGGTAATGGTGGCATGCAAGGAGAATTGTCAGGAGCTGATAATGGTGGTAGCAAAGACCAGCAGAGATTGTAGGAAATTGTAATGGTTGCAGGCCAGGAAAGGTAGCCAGTCCATAGAAGTGCATGGACCATCCGATCAGACCAGCCTGAAAAACAGACAGGGGGACTTGATCTGATTGTCTGTGTGAAAGAACCTTTACCAACACATTTTAAGGAGGCAATAAGATTTTCCATACAATAGATCTCATTAACCTTAGAGATCAATTTACCTATAGTGAGAGGATCAGAGCTCTTCTATTTTAATGAAATACACACTCTTGCAGCATATAAGCTATTAATTACACAATACGTTTTGTATTGTTTCCTGGGTAACTGGGAGAGACTGAGAAGGTAAGTAGCAAGGTTATTCCTAAAGGGAGATCCCTGTGAGCTTGGCAGTTTGCCACGTACCTAGAGAGGTAGGCATCTATTACACGTTTAGCTCACAGGAGGCACCAGAACATTAACAAGTGTCTGACAGTTTTTGCTTTGATAGGTGTGGATGATGTACCCAGATGCCTGCTGGACCGTCATTGCAGAGCAGCAGAGATTACAGACTGAAGAACATGGTAGAGGCCAGCAGGTCACCTGTAGACAGACAGCAGGCACTGGCATACTGGCAGGTTTTTGCAATCATAGAAAAATAGATCCTACTAGAGGGTGGTTTCTAATAATGAAATTGTGTCTGTTGCCATAGAAAGGACTGTAGAGGCAGGTCCACCATGTCTTGTTCAAGGTCTACCCAACTTTTGAATGTGGCATGTTTACACCTACCTGGTACTCTCAACAGGTGGACTGAATGAAAATATGTGACTAGGCTTGGAAAGCCTATACCTCCTCCTGGCCAGGAGTGTGAGATTATGACACCCACTCGATTTATTTGCCTATAGGAAGTTGATAAATGCTGTCTTCAAGGTATAACAAGCGAGGTAGGACATTCCTTTTTAAAATGCTGTTCATCTTTGTTCCAGTGTTTTAAAATTAGAAGGTCGGTTATAAGGAAAAATTCCCGAATGGAAGAGCAAAATCAATAATTCCGTATTCTAAGCAAAAACTTTTGGCCTGAGATAAACTTTAATAATAACTATCTTAATAATAGCGCCATTTATAATGTATTATATACCTATAAAATTATGATTGTGATAATTCAGAACAATCATTTGCATAGGTTACTGAAGTAACACATAGTGAACAATACTTTTTTTTACCAATTTTTTTTTCTTGCCATATTAAGCCTCCTTTTTGTTTTTGTTGTTTTTGCAGATGTTACTCATTCTTCGGAATCCAAAAGACACAGCTGTGTCTTTCTATCATTTCTCAAACAAGAATCCTGTGCTTCCGACATATGAATCTTGGGATTTGTTCTTCAAGGATTATATAACTGGAAATTGTAATGACTGAATAGGTTTAAAAATACAGTTAAAAAAAATAAAAAATAAAGTAGACAAAACAAAATAAATTCATATTTTTATTTTTAGATGACGAACTGTATCATGCTCCCTATTAATTGAAAAATGTTGGCATTACTTTAGTTTTATAATGCTATTATATAAAATTTATAAAAAAGAATATAGCATAATAAGCTGCTTTATGTTGAATGTGAAAACTTTTACCTGTTAATTGCCAGTTGGTTCTAAATCTAAACCTACAGGTAGAATACCAAAACCTTTTAATGTAGGAGACAGTAGGGTTGGTTTTACTAAAGGATTAGATATGTTGACTTACAAAGTGAATGTTGACTTATTCTAGTGCAGGAGTGGGCAACTGTGGCCCCCAGCTGTTGCTGAACTACAAGTCCCATCATGACTCTGCCTCTGGGAGTAACTGCCAGTCTACCCATTATGCCTCTGCCTCTGGGATTCGTGCTTGTAATTGTCAGTTTTGCAATGTCCATGTAGTTCCACAACAGTTGGAGGGCCACAGTTGTTTGCCCCTGTTTATTGAATTGGGTGAAACCAAGTGAAAATTCACTCTGCAAAGAACAACCAGTCATGTGCAAGATAAAAATGGATTTGTGCTTGCACATGAATGGATGATGGAAGTCAATACAATTTCACCTCATTCTCCAAGCTAAGGGAAGTTTCTTTGTAAAGTGAATTTTCACTTCGCTTAATAAATAAAATAAAGTTGTACTGGTTTCATTCAATCATTTGCAAGTACAAATCCTGTTTTTTTATTTTTCTTGGCCATTAATGAGTAATCTTTTGAAAGTGATTTTCCCTCCCTTGATGTGCTTAGATATCTAAAAATTCAATTTGTATTTATTTTTTACGGAAAGTTAGCATGCTTTGCTTTATTAGTAAACCAGGGTTACTGTCAATGTTTTATGGTATTGTAACTGCATATTGTCTTTTATTTTAGTAATCTATGGATCGTACTTTGATTACACTCTTCAGTGGGAGAAACATATTGATGATGGGAATATCCTTGTACTTACATTTGAAGACATGAAAGCGGTTAGTGTTTGCCCTACAGTCTATAGTAATACTAAAAACTTCTATTGTTCGCAGTAAAGCTGTTATTTTGTACCTTAAAATTAGTACTGGCTTTGTCTGGTAGATTTGTGTACAGAACCAATACATCTGTAGAAGATATCAAGAGGACTTACAGATAATTAGGAATTTATTTCATCAAAACAATACATTTAGCTTTTGGCTAGCATTTGAAGTTCAATTGTAGTAATACAACCAACGGTCCATATCTTTGTGGCTCTTCAGCATCATTTAAGCCTATGTCCCTACAAATGTATTTGCTCTAAATAGTTCCAAACCCAAAAATGCAAAAGACAATGCACAATATAAATAAAAACCATTACATAGACTTTGCTAACTGACAAGAAGTCTTTTTACCTAATTTTGAAGCTTAATTTACTTAATACAGGTCCCCCAATGCATGTAGTCCATTTTCTTTGCTAGAGCAGTTGCCAAAACCAACATGCTGTCCTGCTCCTGGGACCGTTACTGAGGTGTTACTACTTGGTATCAACAGAACTTACAACATTTTTATATAGTTTCTTGTTTCAAAATCAGAATTTGTATTTCCTTTTCAGACTTTACTCACCAATGTTTTATTAAAGCCCTGTACACACGATTGGATATCTGATGGACTGTAATCCGATGGATTTTTTCGTCGGATATCCGATGAAGCTGACTTTCATCAGTTTTGCATACACACTATCAGACTAAATTCCGACCGTGTCAAAACGCGATGATCTACAACACTACGACGAGCCGAAAAAAGTTCATTGCTTCCGATGCCGATGCGTCGACTTGATTCTGAGCATGCATGGATTTTTCTCCGATGGAGTTCCACACAGACAATCTGATTTTTTCTATCGTTTTTTTTATCCATAGGAAAAATTTAAAACATGTTCTATTTTTTTAACACCGATGGGGGAAAAAAGACCGATGGGGCCCACACATGATCGGTTTGTCCGATCGTGTGTACACGGCTTCATAGTAGTAATTCAAACTATAACCCTGGGAAATCTTTTTGGTCATAGAATAGATTGATCCCAAATACAGTACCCGAAAGCAGCAAGTCTGATTTATGGCTGCTGATGGTCAGGAAAGAATGGCAGACTAGACAGAAGATTCGCCTGGCACCCTGGCCTGTAGTTTTCATGCTTGAACTGAAATCGCCTATCTTTTAATCAGAAGAATTAAAACTCTTCATGTATATGACATTTGTGTGCGAGAATTTTTTTTTTTTTTTTGTTTAAAGCGGAGGTTCACCCCTACAATATACTTTTTCCCCTTAGATGAATGCTCGTTTTGTCTAGGGGAATCGGCTAGTTGTTTTAAAATATGAGCAGTACTTACGGTTTACGAGATGCATCCTCTCCGTCGCTTCCGGGTATGGGCTGCGGGACTGGGCGTTCCTATTTTGATTGACAATCTTCCGAGAGGCTTCCGACGGTCGCATCCATCGCGTCACGATTTTCCGAAAGAAGCCGAACGTCGGTGCGCAGGCGCAGTATAGAGCCGCACCGACGTTCGGCTTCTTTCGGCTACGAGTGACGCGATGGATGCGACCGTCGGAAGCCTCTCGGAAGACTGTCAATCAAGAAGGAACGCCCGCTCCCGAAGACCCATACCCCGGAAGCGACGGAGAAGATGCATCTCGAAAACGGGTAAGTACTGCTCATATTTTAAAACAACTAGCCGATTACCCTAGACAAAACGAGCATGCATCTAAGGGGAAAAGAGAAAAAAAAAATGGGTGAACTCCCGCTTTAATTCGATCTTTTTGAACCATAAATCAAGCACTGAAAGCAGTGCAGGAATTGCAGTCCAATGACAGAGAAGCATGATATCCACACAGAGGAGCAAATGACCATGTATACATACAGGGAATGTACCAGCAGATGCAGGGGTAAAGGAAATCTGTACTAATCACCCCCCTCCTTTTTTTTTGCCAGTTGCCTGGCAGTAATGCTGATCCAGTGGCTTTAATACTTACCAAAGCACAGTCATGGAACAAGTACAGATTAGAAGTTCTCCTCTCACTGTGACTTTCTAATCTTAAAGCGGGGGTTCACCCTTAGAGGGCACTTTTCCCCCTTAGATTCCTGCTCGTTTTTACTAGGGGAATCGGCTATTTATTTTAAAATATGTGCAGTACTTACCCGTTTACGAGATGCATCCTCTCGGTCGCTTCCGGGTATGGGCTTCGGGAATGGGCGTTCCTTCTTGATTGACAGTCTTCCGAGAGGCTTCCGACGGTCGCATCCATCGCGTCACGATTTTCCGAAAGAAGCCGAACGTCGGTGCGCAGGCGCAGTATAGAGCCGCACCGACGTTCGGCTTCTTTCGGCTACGAGTGACGCGATGGATGCGACCGTCGGAAGCCTCTCGGAAGGCTGTCAATCAAGAAGGAACGCTCGCTCCCGAAGACCCATACCCGGAAGCGACGGAAGAAGATGCAGCTCGAAAACGGGTAAGTACTGCTCATATTTTAATACAAATAGCCGATTCCCCTAGACCGAACGAGCAGGAAGCTAAGGGGAGAACAAATTTTTTTTTACAAATGGGTGAACTCCCGCTTTAATGCTTGTTCCTGGTCAGAAACCTCAACTATTGAAGCCAAAGGCAGCAATGGAGCTCCTATTTTTAGAGGGAGATTAGCAATGGCAGACCCCATATTTCTTCAGTACATGCTTCCTTTAACATGGGTACAACTGTAAAGGTGTGTGGAAAAGAAAAGACTGTATACATTCATTAGCTTTTTGTCCTCCCTAAAATGCCAGCCACCAACTGGAGTATGAGCACCTCACACACCCCCCCCAACCCTCCAAACAAACACAGCATACTGGCCCTTCCGCGGCCTAGTTTTTTAACTGTCAGAGTCCTTGCGTCAATTTGTAACTTATTTATTAATGAGGGCCTACCCTTATTGTGAACAAGATGAAGCTGAGTGTTCACCTCCCTCCATAGTGAATTTGTTTGCTTCAGATTACATGAAGTCATGTTGTTCTTAATATTATAACACCGTATTCTTAGATCTTTCTCTTTCTCTTTCTCATAAATTATTTATATATGTGTTTTCTGTCTAAAGGACCTTTCAAGAGAGTTGAGAAAAATAAGTGACTTCTATGGCTTAGCTCTGACGGATGAGCAAATCAAGGTGGTACAGGAAAAAACTACTTTTTCTTCTATGAAGGAGAAATCCGGTAACACACATGGAGATCTTGGGAATGTTTTCTTCAGAAAAGGTAAAATATTAAAACTGATTTATCCTGTGTTGTACAAACAAATAACACATAACATAGATCTAAATCATAGGCGTGCGTACAGGGTGTGCCAGGTGTGCCCAGGCACACCCTAATGTGGCGCAGATTCCCCCTGTTTAGACAGCTGATATTTCACCCAAGCCCCCTAAAAAATACAATTGTAAAAAATAAAAAATAAAATAATAAAAATAAAAACTACTGCCCTAGTGACACCGTCCATTGAGCTGCTGTCAGACACGCAAATGTGTTTGAGCTTTGGGGTGCTCACCCTAATGCAATAGGCTGTGCACACCTATGCGCACAACCATAGGCGTGCACACAGTTGTGGGCTATGTACATGTCATCATGTAACGTTTAAATGGATATCGAATAAAATAATTACTGCCAGCTTCCCTCCTCTCGGCTGTTGCTGCTGGGATGTTTCAGGAGTGGGGAAGGGGCCAGTAAATATGTAATTTACCGGCCCCTTCCCTTTCTGAATGAACACCGTGAGTGATCGATAGTGTGTGTTTGGCTTTTGGAGTGCACACCCTAATGCAATAGTTTGAGTTACAAAAATAATAACAGACTAAATCTGTTCACTTCAGCCACCCAATCATATGCAAAGCAAAATTATTTGTGTTCAGAAAATTTGCATATCTCCATGGATTATTTTCTTTTTCATAATAAAATGAATTATTTGTAGACCGTGTTTTCCTGCTTACTGTGTTCATTAGAAATAGTATTTTCAGAGCTTATTTTCACAACCTAATTTAACCACTTCAATACTGGGCACTTTCACCCCCTTCCTGCCCAGGCCAATGTTCAGCTTTCAGAGCTGTAGCTCTTTTATTGACATTTGCCAGGTCATGCAACAGTGTACTCTATTGTTTGGATCAGATTGTGGTCCAGTGTCACCTCTATTGGTTGGATCAGATGGTGGTCCAGTGTGACCTCTATTGGTTGGATCAGATGGTGGTCCAGTGTGACCTCTATTGGTTGGATCAGATGGTGGTCCAGTGTGACCTCTATTGGTTGGGTCAGATGGTGGTCCAGTATGACATTTTATTTGAGACCTAAAGTGCTTTCTTTTGGTGGCATTTAATCACCACTTTTTTTTTTTTTTGCGCTAAACAAATGAAAAAAGACCGAACATTTTGAAAAAAAAAAAACGTTTGTATTAATTATAACATTTTTCAAATAAGTAATTTTTCTTATTCAGCAATGTGTGCTGATGAGGCTGCACTGATGGGCACTTGTGAGGCTGCACTGATGGGCACTGGTGGAGCTCCACTGATGTACACTGATAAGGCTGCACTGATTAGGCGGCACTGATGAGCACTGATAAACTGCACTGATAATCGGGGCCCTGGTTATCAGTGTACATGTGCCCTGCCAGACTTGCTGGTTATTTCCTCACGCACTGACAGCACATGAGAAAAGGAATGCCAATAACCATCAAATTTGTTTACATGTGATTAGCTGTGATTGGACACAGCTAATCACATGGTAAAGGGCCGTTATGATTGGCCCTTAACCTTGATCTGTGATCAGCTGTGTCCAAGGCATACATCGGTCGCAGAATGCGCCCGATGTGTGCCCCAGGGGGTGCGTGATAGATGTGTTCTGGAAGGACGTCCATGGGCACCCTCCAAGAACAAGCGAGCCTCGCTGTAATCATCTTTAGTCTATGACATGGTAGTGAGGTGGTTAAATATAAAGTATTTGGTTTACTCTATAGCAGAATATTGGTCTTTTTGTCGCTCATTTCAAACATCGTACAACTTGTGTCCTTGTAAAATTTATGTCGTCTGAAAAAAATATTTCAAGTGACTATGCTGCAACGATAGGTAGGGAGACCGCCGCTCCAGGTGAGCACAGGCAAGTAATCAATGTCCACTCAGGAATCACACGGGTGCTGGCAATGCATAGAATTAAGCAGGTGGGAGAATGGATGGACAGCCGCACTCCAAAAAGTCTTGTTGAAAAAAGACGTGCTCTTTATTGTAAAAAGGAAAAAATGCACAGCACACAACAGCATACAGTGGGATAGACAGCTGACGCGTTTCGCATTAACAACTAATGCTTAGTCATAGCTATGACCAAGCATTAGTAGTTAATGCGAAACGCGTCAGTGGTCTATCTCACTGTATGCTGTTGTGTGCTGTGCATTTTTTCCTTTTTACAATAAAGAGCACGTCTTTTTTCAACAAGACTTTTTGGAGTGCGGCTGTCCATCCATTCTCCCACCTGCTTAATGACTATGCTGCAAGATAATAAAAATATTCTGAAATGCAACTGAACAAGTCAAAATGATCTGTGGTGTAAAATATGGTTACAACTCTGACTGGTTGCTACATGCGCCCCAATTTGCACCACACATTGTTTCATTTTAACAAGCTCAAAAATGTATTATGTAATGTATTTATTTTTTATGAAGTGTTTTATAGGATTGCAGTTTGATTCCAACTCTTTAGTTATAATAACTATTATTGACTTTATTGCTCTTAAAGGAGAAGTAGGGGACTGGAAGAGTCTTTTTACTGAAGAACAGAGCAAAGAGGTGGATGCACATTTTGAAAAGTATCTTGCTGGAACAAAACTAGGAAATATGATAAACTATGAAAAATATTGCACTTTTTAATGTGATTTAGTCTTGTACTTTAGATCACTTTTTCAAGTCCCTTTTTATGTGACTGTATTAAATAAAAGCTAGATTAAAGAATTGTTTTTTTTTTGTTTTGTTTTTTTTTCTATATAAAATTCAGTGGTTTGAAGCTTATTGGCATAAAGTTGGTTGCACATGTTACTAAAAGTAGGACACCTAAGGGAGGCACTTTTGGTTGTGCCAAATTACAGTGCCCCCCTTCTCCCTCCTCCTTGCCCTGCTGCCGGGCCAGTAAAAGAGCACAGCAGGATTTGTGCATTCGCAGTAGGGACGCGGCTGTGGCGGCGGCAGCACCCAACGGCCGATGGCAATATCGGCTGGGGTGCTGACAGGTAAGTATCCTAATATTAAAATTCAGCAGCTACAGTATGTGTAGCTGCTGATTTTTAATTTTTGGAGGGGAAGTCCAAAACACTGCTTTTAAAACAAGCACAACACCTTGCTCTTAAGTGGAAAACACACACTGTATACATTATGTAACATCTAAAAGAAAGCTGATTGTTATGAAAAGGGGAGCTGGAGGCTTTTATAGCAGTAATCAAGGAAAACTACACTTACAAACTTACTTACAATTACAAAATACACAAACTTTTACCCAGCCAAGTCAGCAACTGGTAACCAGAGTTGGAGACAAATGTTGGAAAATGTCTGCTCGATCCGTGCATCCAACCAATAGGCTGCAGTGCTGTTCAGTGTATTCCGATGGTGGGAGAGTCCTGCTTTCAGAATACAATGACACAGCGGGGAGGATTTCCACATCTACCGTACCTTGAATGTGTGGGTGGTATAGCAGGGGTAACTTTACGCTGGGAAAAGCCTAACGTAAACGGCGTATCTGTACTGCGTCGGCCGGGCGTACATTCGTAAATTCGTGTATCTAGCTGATTTACATATTTCTAGGCATAAATCAGCGTACACGCCCCCTAGCGGCCAGCGAAAATATGCAGTTCAAATACGACGGCGTAAGAGACTTACGCCGGTCGGATCTAATACAAATCTATGCGTAACTGATTCTAAGAATCAGGCGCATAGATACGACGGCTCGGATTCAGAGTTACAATGGCGTATCTGGAGATACGCCGGCGTAACTCGTTTGAGAATCCGGGCCAAGAAGTCTAAGGACATGGTAAACCATGTCCTGTGGTCTGATGAAACCAAGATAAACTTATGTGGTTCAGATGGTGTCAAGCATGTGTGGCGGCAACCAGGAGAGGAGCACAAAGACAAGTGTGTCTTGCCTACAGTCAAGCATGATGGTGGGAGTGTCATGGTCTGTGGCTTCATGCGTTCTGCCGGCTGGTTGAGGGAACCATGCATGCCAACATGTACTGTGACATACTGAAACAGAGCGTGATTCTCTGCCTTCAGAGACTGGGCCGCAGGGCAGTTTTTTAACATAACAACCCCAAATACACCTCCAAGACGACCATGGCCTTGCTATAGAAGCTAAGGGTAAAGGTGATGGACTGGTCAAGCATGTCTCCAGACCTAAACCCTATTGAGCATCTGTGGGGCATCCTCAAATGGAAGGTGAAGGAGCGCAAGGTCTCTAACATCCCCTAGCTTTGTGATGTCGTCATGGAGATGTGGAAGAGGACTCCAGTGGCAACTTGTGAAGCTTTGGTGAACTCCATGCCCAAGAGGGTTAAGGTAGTGCTAGAAAATAATGGTAGCCACACAAAATATTGACACTTTGGGCCCAATTTGGACATTTTCTTTTAAGGGTGTACTCACTTTTGTTGCCAGTGCTTTACAGTGCTTGTTGCTGTGCATTGAGTTATTTTGAGGAGACCGAAAATTTACACTGTTATGCAAGCTGTATACTCACTACTTTACATTGTAACAAAGTGTAATTTCTTCAAATGTGAGGGGTGATTTCACTTTTGTGAGATACTGTATATGCCCCACATGAGCACCATAAACAATATTTCCATTTTCTGACGAAAAGGCTTGTCCCTTACTCCAAGAACCAAATAATCATATGTGGGGACTTTAACCACTTGCCTACTGGGCACTTAAACCTCCTTCCTGCCCAGGACAATTTTCAGCGATGTGGCACTTTGAATGAGAATTGCGTGGTCATGCAACACTGTAAGCAAACATTTTTATAATTTTTTTTACACATGTATAGCTTTCGTTTGGTGGTATTTAACCACTTAAGCCCCGGACCATTAGGTCCATGCAATTTTGTACCCAAACAAAGTTGTAACTAAATAATATATTGCTCAAACAATCCATGGGCATATGTGGAATTACACCCCAAAATACATTCTGCTGCTTCCCACATGTGTGGGACTTTTTGGGAGCCTAGCCACGTACGGGGCCCTGAAAACTAATACCGGCCTTGAGGATTTCTAAGGGCGCACATTTTTGATTATACTCCTTACTACCTATCACAGTTTTGAAGGCCATAAAATGCCAGGATGGCACAAAATCCCCCCAAATTTGCTTATTTTGGAACGTAGATACCCCAAGCTATTTGCTGAGAGGCATGTTGAGTCCATGGAATATTTTATATTTTGCCACAAGTTGTGAGAAAATTACAAACTTTTTTTTTTTTTTTTTTTTGCAATATATCATTTAGTGACAACTTTGTGCAATAATAAAAAAAAAACATTGGGCCAGATTCACCAGATTCACAGTTGAAATACGCCAGAGTATCTACTGATACTCCGGCGTATTTTCAAATTTGCCGCATCGTAGCGTTGTTTTGAATCCTCCAAAACAAGTTACGATGGCTTTTGGCTAGGATCCGACAGGCGTACGGCTTCGTATGCCTTTGGATCCTAGGCGTAATACTTTGACGCCCGCTGGGTGGAGTTCGCGTCGTTTTCCGCGTCGGTTATGCAAATTAGATGATTACGGCGATCCACGACGGTACGCACGTTCGTCGCATTCTATTACGTCGTCGCTAGTCAATTTTTCCCTTCGCAAAGTTACGCCTGCTATTTAGCTGGTGTAAAAATAGACAGCCCATGTTAAAGTATGGCCGTCGTTCCCGCGTCAAATTTCAAATATTTTTTTTTGCGTAAGTCGTCTGGGAATACGAAAGGACGTAACGCACGTCGCCGTTCAAAACATTATATCGGGGCGACGTCATTTCGCTCAAAAGCACGGCGGGAAAATTCAAAACGGAGCATGCGCAGTACGTTCGGCACAGGAACGCGCCTAATTTAAATGGTACACGCCCCATTTGAATTAGGCGGGCTTGCGCCGGACGCATTTACGCTACACCACCGCAAGTTTACAGGCAAGTGCTTTGTGAATCAAGCACTTGCGCTGAAAACTTGCGGCGGCGTAACGTAAACAAGATACGTTACGCCGCAGCGCAGGTACCTGAATCTGGCCCATTGTCTTTTTCCCGCAATTTGTGTCAAAATATATAATATTCCATGGACTCGAAATGCCTTTCAGCAAATAGCTTGGGGTGTCTATTTTCTAAAATAGGGTCATTTGGGGGGGGGGGGGGGGGGGTTTGAACTGTCCTGGGATTTTATGCACAACATTTAGAAGCTTATGTCACAGATCACCCACTCTTCTAACCACTTGAAGACGAAGCCCTTTCTGACACTTTTTGTTTACATGAAAAAAAAAAAATGTTGCTAGAAAATTACGTTGAACCCCCAAACATTATATATATTTTTTTAAGCAAAGGCCCTACCGATTAAAATGGTGAGTGTTGCATTTTTTTTCCACACAGTATTTGCGCAGCGATTTTTCAAAACACATTTTTTTGGGGGGAAAAAACACACTTTTTTACATTTGAATGTACTAAAACACACTATATTGCCCAAATGTTTGATGGAATAAAAAAGATGATCTTAGGCCGAGTACATGGATACCAAACACAACATGCTTTAAAATTGCGCACAAACTACATACATTTTTTAAAAGCCTTTAAAAGCCTTTACATGTTACCACTTTAGATTTAAGGAGGAGGTCTAATGCTAAAATTACTGCCCTCGATCTGACTTTCACAGTGATACCTCACATGCATGCTGTTTACATGTGATGCCAGACGGGACGCTTGCATTCGCCTTTGTGTGAGAGCAGGGGGGGAATGTGGTGCTTTTTTTTATAATTTATTTTGCTTTTTTATTTTATTTTTAAACTGTTCCTTCCATTTTTTATTTTTCATATTTTTTTATTGTTATCTTAGGGAATGCAAATATCCCCTATGATAGCAATAGGTAGTGATAGGTACTCTTTTTTTGAAAAAATTGGGGACCCTAGATCTCACCTCTGCCCTCAAAGCATCTGACCAAGATTGGTGTGATCGTAGCTTCCAGTTTCTTAGGCCATAAAGATGATTGGAGCCATTCTGGTCTCTGATCAGCTCTATGGTCAGTTGGCGGAACCACCGGCTGCATTCCCAGGTTCCCTGTTGGGACAGGAGAGCCAGATAAAACCATGGAAGATGGTGGGGGAATTCCCCCCACTGCTTGTAAAAGCAGTCTGGAGGCTAATTAGCCACTAGGATTGCTTTTACATGAAAGCCGACTGCTGGCTGAAAAGAATGATACCAAGATGATACCTAAACCTACAGGCATCATTCTGGTATAACCACTCAAAGTCCAGCAACATACCAGAACGTTGCTGGTCCTTGTTGGGCATATATTGTAATCTTTTTTTTATGCAGCCTGTGGGCTGAATGAAAAAAAGAGATTGATCGGTGGGTATGCCCACCATTAGAATACCTCCCTTCATCCACCCACTTCTAATGATGGGCATACATGCACCATTTATATATGCCGAAGCATGGGGGCATCCGCCCACAAAAGTTAGGAGCAAATTGCTCCTCCACCCCTGCTACCCCCATGCTTTGGCACATATGCTCATTTTTTTAACTGTGGTGGTGGTGAAATCACCTCTTACAGTGTTGGAGTCACAGCTTTATGTATCATGGGAGCAAACTCTGTTGCTGTCAAGATAAATAAATCTGCGCTGCAACTGAATGGCGTACCTGCTAAGCAAATGATGGTTAACAATAAAACAAAGTAACATTACAGTATAACAGTAAGACCTTACCATACCATACCTACGAAGCAAATACAAAAAAAACATAGTTAAAAATAACCTGTGTCTAAAATATATATATGCCGGAACATGGGGGCAGCCACCCGCAAAAGTTAGGAACAAATCACTCCTCCACCCCTGCTGCCCCCATGCTTTGGCATATATGCTCTTTTTTTTTTTTAACTGTGGTGGTGAAATCACCTCCTACAGCACCGGAGTCACGGCTTTACGTATTGTGGTAGCAAACGCTGTTGTTGTCAAGAGAAATAAATCTGTGCTGCAGCTGAATGGCATACCTGAAAACCAAAAAAATGGTTAACAATAAAACACAGTAAACAGTAAAGTATAAGAAAAATTACAAACCTGAAAAGCAAACATGATAAAACATAATAACAATACAACATTGCAGAATGGAATACAGTAAAAAAGAGCAGAACAATAGAGAGAGAAGAGAGAGAGAGAGAGAGAGAGAGAGAGAGAACAATAATAAACAATAAACAACTATTTTATTTTATTTTATATACTTTTGTGTTTTTTTGTACTTTTTTTTCTTAACACTTTTTTTTGTAACTGTAATGTTTCGGTTCCAGGTTCGGGTCTCTCAAAATGCGATGGCATCTTGGGAGACCCTGTGAAAGTGTGTCCTAGTCTGTGAAATGCTGTACCCTACGCTAAAACTGCACTAGTGTGTGGTAGCGTTCAAAACATTCAGCAATGCAAAGACCAGGATTGTCAGGACAGCGTGGACAATAATAACAGGTGTCACACCTATATCCATGCTTTCTGCAGACACAACATTTTCTTTGGGGGGCTCGTTGGGTAAGGGTACTAGGGAGGACATACGGAAAATGCCTCTCATGCAGCCGGCTTACTGCATTTGGTTGGGGATGGTGAGGTGAAGCACCGCCTGGATACAGAAGGGCTCTGACGATATCTTCCTGGAATTTAAGGAAGGATCCAGTCTGTCCTGAAGCTCTGAATAGCACATGAGCGTTCAGCAAAGCCAATTAAAATAAGTATACAGACACTTTTTTGTACCAGCATCTAGCCTTACGGGCAACTATTTACGACGCCAGCAAATGTTCGTTGAGGTCCACCCCTCCCATATTTTGGTTATATTCGTGGACACAGAGGGGTTTCTCCACAACACCAGTCTCTGTATGAATTTGGACTGTCATGTCTGCGTGAAGGGAGGACAGAACGAAAACATTCTTATTATCCCTCCACTTCACAGCGAGCAAGTTATTACACTTGGAGCAGGCTCTCTCCCCCAGCCTAAGATGGGAATCTACAAGCCTCTGGGGTAAGCCCCGGCGATTAGGTTGCACAGTGCCACATGTGCCAATTTGATGATCAAACAAGTGACTAAAAAGTGGCATGCTTGTGTAATAATTGTCCACTTGCAAATGGTACCCCTTTCCGAATAAAAGTTTCACATTATCTTGCCAGCGCTCCCTATGTAATCTGGGCAGTTCTCCAGCTCTACGTGACTATCTCTTCCCTCGTAAACCATAAAACTACATGTATAGCCTGTGACTCTGACCCCATATCTGGCACGCTTGCTGGGAAGATACTGTTTGAAAGACAAGCGGCCAGAAAATTTAATCAGGGACTCATCAACGCAAACAACTTGATGGGGAGTATACAAGGCTGCCAAACATTTGTTGAAGTGGTTTATGAGGGGCTGAATTTTCTAGAGCCGATCGTATCCAGGGTCTCCACGAGGACTAAAGAGTTCATTGTGGTTGAAGTGCATGAACCGCAAGATGTGCTCCTATCGTGCCTTGGCCATGGAGGCAGAGAACATGGGCAAATGGTAAACAGGGTCAATGGACCAATATGACTGCAACTTACTCAATTTAACTATGCCCATCTCGAGGGATAGGCCCAGAAAGGTCTTAAATTTGGAAACCGTAATTGGTTTCCATTCTTTAGCAAGGGAGGACTGGGGATTAGAGGCGACGAATTGACCAGCATACAAATTACTTTGGTCCACAATAGATCTATAGAGATCTTCTGTGAAAAACAGTGAATAAAATCAAGTGACGTAAAATCAACTGTTTCCACCTGAAATCCGGGTTGGCCAGTTAATGGGGAAGTACGGCTGCTGCAGAAGTGGTGGGCTCCTAATTGGGATTGGCGAATTCTGCAGGAAGGACACTATGGGCACGACGGGCTGTCTTTGTCTTCTTGGTGGCAGTGGGACACTAGTTGTGCTTGCCAGCTTGAACTGCACTTATGAGACTCGCCACGTCAGTGCTGGATGTACAACCAGGGTGTACTAGGCCACTGGTGCTTACCAGTTCACCAGAAGGATGAGCGGCACTAGTACTTCTCTGCACCATACGAGAGCCCTGCGGTTCTTGCACCTCAAAAACAGAAGAAAAAGAATGGGGTCGGGTACGCCTGACCTTGGCAGGGACCTCAACTCTGTTGTCAGTGCTATCTGTAATGGAGCCGCTGTCGTCTACAGGATCGTATTTTGAGCCTGAATCTGACAGATGAGTGACTTCCTCTTCACTATCTGTCATGCTCAGAAACGTGTAGGCCTCTTCACTAGTGTACCTTCGATTTGTCATTTTGGGCTCTAAATTTACTGGTACACTAGTGAGATTCACAGGAAAAAAGCACCTGACTGTCAGCAACTGTATCAAACGCTACCAAAGAACTGTTAGTGATCGCAGGGATCAAGCCTGACTCTGCGAACGCTGCAGTTATGTGTTTAGTGTTTTGTAAGTGACAGTGATAGATCGATACTGCACTTGGGTGGGCTGGGCTGGGCGGAGGGGCAAAACGCAGGTGCTAGCAGGTATCTGGGCTGATCCCACTAACAATGCGTTTTTGGGAACCCTAAACTGCTGGGGATACTAGTATAGATCTGATCAGATCAGATAATGATCCGTTCAGATACTATACCCCTAAGGGAGGTGTATGGTGCGTGCGTGGGTGTTAGCACTACTGGCACTAATCTGAAGCTGCCTGGATCGACGCAAACCCTATCTGACACTAAAACCTAACTGATATCCCCTGCCGGGCGATCAGGGGGTTAAACCTTTATTGGGTAATAAACGGCGGGTGCCCTGATGCTATAAAAAGCAAACGAACTAACCAGCATCACCCGTAACACTTATACAGTGTTAATTAGGTAGTATATGGGGGTACCTGCCGCTATAAAAACCTGACCGTGAACCTAAATAGCTAACTGACTAACTAGCATCACCAGTGACGCTTATAATGTGATTACTGGTGAAAGGGTTAACTAGGGGGCAATCAGGGGGTTACAACCTTTATTAGGTAGTATGGGGGTACCTGCCGCTATAAAATCCTGACAGTGAACTTAAATAACTAACAGGCTAACTAGCGTCACCCGCGACACTAATACAGTGTTTCGAAAAAAGATTGCTTAGTGACACTGGCGACAGGGTGTGAAAGGGTTACCTGGGGGGCGATCAAGGGGTTAAACCTTTATTAGGGGGGTTATGTGGGTACACTACACCTAAAGGGACCTACCACTAACTGCCCTGACACTTTTTACAGTCACAAATGACACCAAATGCAGTGATCAGTAAATAAATGAACACTGCAATCGGTGACACTGTGACTGGGGGTGCAGGGAGTGATCGGGGGTGACTGGGGGTGAAAAGTGTGCCTACGTGTACTGGTGTCAGTATACTGTTGGTGCACTTACTCTGAGATGTATTCTCTCCTCAGGGCCGGACCACAAGGAGAATGACATCACTTCCTCTGCCTGTGTTTATACTTTCACAGGATGAAGCTCATTCGTCAGGAGCAATTGTGAGGGGGTGGCCATGAATCTGTGGCCTCCCCCTCATCACGGATCGCTCATGGAATGATTCTGACCACCGCAGGCACCAAAGGGGGCCCAGTCGGGCCCCCCACCCGCTGGGAGGCAGGAACAGATAGGTATGCCCATATACCTCCCGGTGCCATCCTATCGAAGTATATGGTCGTGCGGTGGTCATCAAGTGGTTAATCACCACTGGGTTTTTTATTTTTTGTTAAAGAACCAAAAAAAAAGACTGAACAATTTGCAAACAGGTAATTTTTCTCCTTCGCTGATGTGCGCTGACAACGCTATACTGATGGGCACTGATAGGCTGCACTGATTGGCACTGATGAGTGGGCAATGATGGGATGGCACTGATGAGGCTGCACTGATGGGCACTGATGAGGCGGCACTGATGAGGAGGCACTGATAGGCAATGATAAGTGGCACTGAAGGGCACTGATAGGCAGCACTGATAGGCGGCACTGATGGGTACTGATAGGTGGCACTGATTGGCACTGATATGTGGCACTGATAGGCACTGGTAGGTGACACTAATGATGAGGCACGGATGGGCACTGATTGGCAGCACTGATGACACTGAAAAGCTGCACTGGTGGGCACTGTAACAGAAGCCAATTACTGGCTTTATTCTTTCTTCTATTCTTTCTCCTCGAAGGACTCAGTGATCACAGTGCGCGCCAATAGACGTCCTCCCGACACTGGAAGCCTGCATTGTAGCCATCCTTCGGCTATAGTGCAGACGGAAAGTGGTTAATACAATCTTAAACCACTCCCATGATTCGACTAACGCTTGTAAAAGATGTTCTACTTCCTTAACCTCTTAGATACTACTGGAGGATCTTTATGGTGGTGTTTTCATGCCTCGGAGAGAGACTACAAGTTAATCTATGCAAAAATCTTATTCCAGACTTGATCTCTTCCTGGTCAACAAACATCTACTCCAATGCGTGAGCTCCACTCAGATTGGTCTTAATTGCATGGTCTGATCATGCTCCAGTTTCACTGGAACTCTATGCTTTTCCATCTAAACGACCAAAACAATCTGGAGGTTAAACTCCTCCCTTCTTTCCCACCCATCTTACCAGGAAAAGATCAGGTCTGAGATTCAACAGTTTTTCAAGGTTAATTCTAGATCTGGATCTGATGATGCTTGCATTAGAGGAATTCTAATCAAATTTGGTGCACAGGAGAAAAGGACCCGTAAACAAGCCATCTTAAAATTATTTTAGGATATTAGAGTAGTTGAGCTCCCACAAATCTATGAGGAGGAATTGCATAAATGAAGGACTCAACTACACTCCTTGCTACACGCCAACTTTGAATATTATGCCAAAAGACTGCGTACCATCTGGTAAGCCCAGGGCAATAAGCCAGGTGCAATATTGGCAAGACAATATAAACGTAAGATGGCCCAATCCAAAATCTCCTTCTTGCTAGACTCTCAAGACAAAAAACTCTCTAACCCCCAAGATATAGATTCAATGAAATTTATGCTTGATTGTACAATTTGAAAGATTCCCCTGTAGACCCTCATCCTACCCAAGCAGCTATTCAGAGCTTCTTATCATCCAACAACTTGCCCACTCTCCAACTAAACGATCTTTCTAGACCCTTCAAAACTGAGGAAATTCTTAAAGTAATCTCTAAACTCCCTCTACACAAAGCTCCTGGCCAAGATGGGTTTTGTAACAAACAATATAAGACCTTCAAAGATTTGCTGTCACCCCATCTTCTAAAAGCATTTTCTTCCTTTGCAAAGTCTGACAAAATCCGTATGGAAATACTAGAAGCCCTTATAGGGAAAATCCCCAAACCTGGCAAAACCACAGATAACCCAGCTAACTATCGACCCATTTCACTTCTGAACGTAGATATTAAAATGTTTGCACAATTAATAGCCTCCAGGATTTCTCAATATCTCCCATTGCTTATCCTCAAAGATCAAGTAGGGTTTGTGGAGCGAAGTCAGGCCTCTGATGGAACCTGTCGCTGTATAGATCTGATTCATAGGGCATATTGCAGATGAAGGCCTTCTCTGCTCTTGCCTTCGATAGGGTGCACTGAATCTATCTAAAAGAGGTTCTGTTAAAATATGGCTTTAGCGGTGCTATCCTCTCAGCGATTTTGGGTCTTTATACATTCCCCAGTACTAGAGTTTGGCTTTTATCTGACCCCTTTGACATCACCAATGGCATGTCAGGGGTGCCCACTTTCCCCTATTATATTTTCCCTAGTCAAGGAAACCCTGGTAGTGTCAATAAAATCCAACCCAACATCTCAAGCATCCTGGTTGGCTTGGAGGATATTCAAATATGCATGTACACAGATGATGTTCTTCTTTCCCTCTCCAGTCCTTTAGTATGCCTTCCCATTATACAAAGCACCCTAGAGTCATTCGGCTTTGTCTCTTTATACAAAACCAAATACTCCAAGTCTAGCATGCTAGATATCCACCTTGATTCCGCCCTCAAAAATCTGATTTCTACCCTAACCCCTTTCTCCTGGGCACCAAACAATTCTCTTTCATATTTAGGTGTACAGCTGACTGCGCCTTCTAGCAACATCCTTACTACGAAATACAATAGCTTAGTCAAAAAGCTGCATAACACATCTCAAGAGACATGAAGCAAGTTAAAATCTCTTGGGCTGGATGGATTGCCCTGGAAAAAAAAATCATTTTGCCCCACAAACTCTACTCCTTTAGGACCCTACTCCTCCCTCTTTTGCCCCAGAAATTGAGAAATTGAGGAATCTATTATAAGCTAGTTTATGTGAAACAAAAAATGCCCTTCTGTACTCCTGCCTTGTTAGCAGGACTTATGTACATCTAACATAGCAATTTATTACAAGGCAGTGATGTTGGACCAGACCAGACACTGGTGGCTATCTTCAGACCCACCACCCAGGATCCAGATTGAGAGCCCAATCCTTCACTCCTCAACAAGAGCTGCTCTCGCTGCAACTCTTCTTAAATACCAACCACCTCACTTTAACCTAAGCACGATTGTAGCCATCACATGCATCTGGTTCTCCTCAGCACAATCAAAAGCAGGTATACCAATCAATATCCTATGACTACTTCCTCTAGAAGCAACAACTCTTTTATCCCCAGACCTTGAAGTTAGCACTTGGATCCAGAGTGGTATTAGACAAAATTGCAGACCTATACAATAACAACGATTCAATACACTGTTTTTTTTCTAATAATTAATTCTTCAAAAACTGTCTCTGTGTTTTTTACTTTTTGGCACTTTTGTGGTGAATGGGTAGGGGTACAGGGCGGAGTCACCTGGCGTTGTGGCTCCTCCTCCCTCTGTGAATGCTGGGTTAATTTTTTAATAAAGGAATGTGTTTTTATTACTTTTTGACACTTGTTTTGGTGAATGGGTAGGGGTACTATTTGGACCGTTCCCGCGGATAAATCCTCTGGCGGATTTTGATCTGATGGTTGTACTAACCATCAGATCGAAATCCGCGTGGAATCCATCCATGGTGACGTGTCGCGCCGTCGCCGCGATGATGACGCGGCGACGTGCGCGACGCTGGAAGGTAAAGACTTCCCACGCATGCGTCGAATCATTACGACGCATGCGAGGGAGGGGATCGGACGGATTGATCCGGTGAGTCTGTACAGACCACCGGATCAATCCGCTGGACAGGATTCCAGCGGATAGATTTCTTAGCATGCTAAGAAATTTTTATCCGCTGGAAATCCATCGGCCCGAAAAATATCCGCGGATAAATATCCGCTGGGCCGTACACACCACAGGATCTATCCGCTGGAACTGATCCGCGGATAAATACCAGCGGATGGATCCTCTCGTGTGTACGGGGCCTGAGACTGCATGTTCGATTAGGGGTCCAGTAAATGTTTTGAAAAGGGGGTCCATTTTTTTTAAACAATTTTAGCCTGGGGTCCTGCTTAAAATTCATACCAGACCAGAAGTGCCTGGTATGCATTGGGGGGGGACCCAATAGGGGGGACGCAATTTTTATTGTTTTATTCAGCTCTCAGCAGGGAAGCCCATTGACAGTTGATGACTCATCAGTTGTTAAGGATGCCTTGGCCAGCTTCCAGGCCCGCTCCTTAACAACCAGCTATTCACTATGCCCTGACTGGGCAAAGTTTTGCCCAATGCTGGCTCAGAATGCACTGTGCACTGCCCAGTGAATGCTTTGCAAATTCAGGTGTTCACCGAATAGGCAAACAGGCGATTTTCAGGCCAAACCCTTCGCCCAAATCTACTAGACAGTGACTACCTTAAGGTGACATCCTGCTTCCCTTCATACCTCTCATTTCCCTTCCCACAATCCCCACATTGACCTTGAATGTGTATAGTTTATATTTGTTATATTTTCACTTTTTGTGAATTGTAGCAATGTCTGTGTACTGATTGTACCTCCCAAAATGGTTGCACATGTCCTTGTCACTTGCAAAAATAAAACAAAATTGATAATAGTATGTTCTTTTTAGGATGTGTAATGACGTATTTATAATATACTGCATAAATGATATGTACTTAACCTTGTGTTTATTCCTTTGTATATCCAGCTTATACTAAAGATCATTCAAGCATGAAAGGAAAAAAACGTATCTAAGATGTCAGCGCAGCTCGACTGGGTGTGTACACTGGTCAAAAGGTCGTCCTGTCATTGTGACTCTGCAAAATTCAAGGTATGTTTTACTGTCATGTGAAACTAGTACTACCATTCTCTCTTTAATGTTATTATAGCACAAATAAAACAAGTGCTGTACAGTTATAGCAAGGCAAAAAAAAAACATATTTAGTACATCTCTGTAACACATTTCTCAATGTTTTAACCCTTTAACCACTTCAATACTGGACACTTTCACCCCCTTCCTACCCATGCCAATTTTCAGTTTTTAGTGCTGCGCATGCAACACTGTACCCAAATCAAATCTTTAGCATTTTTTTTTTTTTTTTAGACAGACAGAGCTTTTTTCTCGGTGGTATTTATTTGTCACTGGGTTTTTTATTTTTTGCTTTATAAACAAACAAAATACAGAAAGTTTTGATCAAATTTTTATTTTTTTTTCATAGTTTTGGTTTGTAATTTTGCAAATAAAAATCCTTCTTTATAAATTTAGACCAAACTAGTTTAAGCTACATATCTTTGGTAAAGATAAACCAAATCATTGTATATTATTTAGTCTGTGTGAAAGTTATAGGGCCAAATTCTCAAAAAAGCTGCCTAACTTAACTTTCAGCAGTTAAGTTACACGGCCTTAAAATTTCTACCTAAGTGCCCGATCCACAAAGCACTTACCTAGAAATGACACGCCGTGTAACTTAGGTGCCTCCGTCGCAAGGCGGTCCTCCTCTCCGGGGGGCGATTACTATTTAAATGAGGCGCGCTCCCGCGCCGGCCGTACTGCGCATGCGCGTGACGTAATTTTCCCGACGTGCAGCGCGCGAAAAGGAATTTACGCCGGGCTTTGTGGATTGCGACGGGACAATAAAGTTGCGACGGGTGAAAAAAAAATACGCGCCGGGAAAACAAAAAAAAAAAAAGAAAAATTGACAGCGTCTCTCGGCATGCATTCCTGAGAGGGAGAACTCCATGCCAATTTTCAAGGAAAAAAACGGCATGGGTTCCCCCCCAGGAGCATACCAGGCCCTTAGGTCTGGTATGGGTTGTAAGGAGACCCCCCCTACAATCCATACCAGACCCGTATCCAAAGCACGCTACCCGGCCGGTCAGGAAAGGAGTGGGGACGAGCGAGCGCCCCCCCCCCTCCTGAGCCGTACCAGGCCACATGCCCTCAACATGGGGGGGTTGGGTGCTCTGGGGCAGGGGGGCGCACTGCGGGCCCCCCCACCCCAGAGCACCCTGTCCCCATGTTGATGAGGACAGGACCTCTTCCCGACAACCCTTGCCGTTGGTTGTCGGGGTCTGCGGGCGGGGGCTTATCGGAATCTGGGAGTCCCCTCAAATAAGGGGGCCCCCAGATACCAGCCCCCCACCCTAAGTGAATGGATATGGGGTACATCGTACCCCTACCCATTCACCTGGAGGCAAAGTGATAGTTATTAAACACACAACACAAGGGTTTTTAAAATCATTTATTAGTCTGCTCCGGAGGCCCCCCCTGTCTTCTTTAGCTCTAATACCAGGGGGGCTTCTTCTTCCACTCTCCGGGGGTCTTCTCCGCTCTCCGGGGGGGGCTTCTTCTTCCGCTCTCCGGGGGGGTCTTCTCCGCTCTCCAGGGGTCTTCTTCTATCTTCGCCGCTCTCCGCTGTTGACTCGGCGCACCCCGGTTCTTCTCCAGCTGTCCGGTGCCTTCTCCTTCATCGCTGGCTGCCTGCTATCTTCGTGTGTTAGCTCAATTACTAGCAGGCAGCCAGCGCGGTCTTCTGTGACGTCATCTTCTTCTTCTCCCTTCTTCCGATGTTGACACATCGCCTCTTCTCACTGCAATGATGGAAGTGCGCCTTGCATCCCATTTATATAGGCATCACCGTCCCATCATGCTCCGGTAGGAACCCACGTGGGTAGGCACCCACCACGTGGGTACCTACCGGAGCATGATGGGACGGTGATGCCTATATAAATGGGATGCAAGGCGCACTTCCATCATTGCAGTGAGAAGAGGCGACGTGTCAACATCGGAAGAAGGGAGAAGAAGAAGATGACGTCACAGAAGACCGCGCTGGCTGCCTGCTAGTAATTGAGCTAACACACGAAGATAGCAGGCAGCCAGCGCTGAAGGAGAAGGCACCGGACAGCTGGAGAAGAACCGGGGTGCGCCGAGTCAACAGCGGAGAGCGGCGAAGATAGAAGAAGACCCCCGGAGAGCGGAGAAGACCCCCCCCGGAGAGTGGAAGAAGCCCCCCCCGGAGAGCGGAGAAGACCCCCGGAGAGCGGAAGAAGAAGCCCTCCCTGGTATTAGAGCTAAAGAAGACAGGGGGGGCCTCCGGAGCAGACTAATAAATTATTTTAAAAACCCTTGTGTTGTGTGTTTAATAACTATCACTTTGCCTCCAGGTGAATGGGTAGGGGTACGATGTACCCCATATCCATTCACTTAGGGTGGGGGGCCGGTATCTGGGGGCCCCCTTATTTGAGATTCAGATTCCGATAAGCCCCCGCCCGCAGACCCCGACAACCAACGGCAAGGGTTGTCGGGAAGAGGTCCTGTCCTCATCAACATGGGGACAGGGTGCTCTGGGGTGGGGGGGCCCGCAGTGCGCCCCCCTGCCCCAGAGCACCCAACCCCCCCCATGTTGAGGGCATGCGGCCTGGCACGGCTCAGGAGGGGGGGGGGGGGGCGCTCGCTCGTCCCCACTCCCTTTCCTGACCGGCCGGGTAGCGTGCTTTGGATACGGGTCTGGTATGGATTGTAGGGGGACCCCCTACGTCGATTTTTCGGCGTAGGGGGGGTCTCCTTACAACCCATACCAGACCTAAGGGCCTGGTATGCTCCTGGGGGGAACCCATGCCGGTTTTGATTTTACAAATTGCCGTGGAGTTCTCCCTCAGGAATGCATACCAAATGCCGTCGCTTGAATGGGCTTTTACATGGTGTGACTAACTTTCCACATTGTAAAACCAGCCCTAGTTTTGCGCAAGCAAATCGGAACTTACGCAGAAATCACAATGCTTAAAAGCTTTGTGGATCTGCTTAAGTCCTCATTTGCATACTCAAAGCGGCATTTCAATGAGAAATGCCCCCAGCGGCGGATGCGGTACTGCATCCTAAGATCTGACAGTGTAAGTGTCTTTCAGATGTCAGATCTTCTGCCTAACTTTGGAAAAATCCTTTTGAGGATCGTTTCCAAAGTTAGGCACAGAGATAGGCAGGCTGAACAGCAGTTACGCCTGCGTATCTCTTTTGAGAATTTGGCCCATAGAGTCTACAAACTATGGTATATATATTTGAAAATTGATCAACCCTGATTGATCGGCCTATCTCATTTCTCGAGGCCTTAAAATGCCAGGACAATACTAATAACCCCCAAAATAACCCCTTTTTGAAAAGTAGACAGTCCATGGTATTTAGTAAGAGGAATGGTGAATGTTTTGAAGTTGTAATTTCTTTGTTACAACTTTTTTGATAAAAAAAAAAGTATTCACATTTTTTTAATAACAAGTTATTTCTTACAGAGCATATGCATACTTATACTTACACCCCTAAAACACACTCTACTATACAGGCCCGGATTGGCCAATCGGGAGAACCGGGAGAATCCCCGGTGGGCTGGTCGGGTTGCGGGCCGCAGGGCTGTCTTACTGAGCAGGCACAAGAACAAAAACATACAGCGCACAAGGGTTAAGTGAATGTCACTTTATAGTCTGTAATGTGTGGAAAAACATATATGCATGAACAATTGAAAAGTTGAAAAAATTGAAAAAATTGAAGTAGCCACTAATAGCACACAGGAAAATAGCACATTAAAATTTTTTTTTTTTTTTTAAATACTAATAACAATAGTCCGCATAACATAAGCAGCAGTTCACGTGGAGATGGTAGAGTGAAAACACATACACTTCAGGGGAGATGTTAGGAGTGAATCCAAGTAGTGTGCATACACTTGTATGCAGAGGTAATACAATACCTCAACAAAAGCAGCCGCTTCTACGTCTCAATGCAGGGAGATGGAATCCGTTGGTGGGATGATGACAGCCACACTGGGAGCAGATGTAGAAGTTATATCCATGCAGAGATGGATACTGCCGTTTAAAGACCACTAGCTCAGGGGCTGATGGAAAGGAAACCTTCCTCGCAAACAGAGATCTCCAGCGGCAGGGGAAGTCCTGGAGGGGAGCCACCAAGCCGGTTCAGTGACGCAGCCGCGTCACACGGGAGCGAGGAAAGGGGGATGGTAGCCTGATGGAGTCACACAGAGAGCAGGAGGTGTCCGGACACCTTCGATCCAGCGTCAGGTGACTCAAAGCACCAATCAGTGTGATCCAGGATAAAGCGTCCTGGCACGCGAAACATGTCAGTCACGGCTCACCAGTACAATCTTTGATGCCCCTATATGTTTGCAGCAAGCACACTGCAGCTGATGTGTAGTGCCGACACTCGGGAAATCCTCTCAGTGACACCAGCGCCAGCATCTCTACTGCTCGTTTTCTGCCCACACTGATTGGTGCTTTGAGTCACCTGACGCTGGATCGAAGGTGTCCGGACACCTCCTGCTCTCTGTGTGACTCCATCAGGCTACCATCCCCCTTTCCCCGCTCCCGTGTGACGCGGCTGCGTCACTGAACCGGCTTAGTGGCTCCCCTCCAGGACTTCCCCTGCCGCTGGAGATTTCTGTTTGCGAGGAAGGTTTCCTTTCCATCAGCCCCTGAGCTAGTGGTCTTTAAACGACAGTATCCATCTCTGCATGGATATAACTTCTACATCTGCTCCCAGTGTGGCTGTCATCATCCCACCAACGGATTCCATCTCCCTGCATTGAGACGTAGAAGCGGCTGCTTTTGTTGAGGTATTGTATTACCTCTGCATACAAGTGTATGCACACTACTTGGATTCACTCCTAACATCTCCCCCGAAGTGTATGTGTTTTCACTCTACCATCTCCACGTGAACTGCTGCTTATGTTATGCGGACTATTGTTATTAGTATTTTTAAAAAAAAATTAAAATTTTAATGTGCTATTTTCCTGTGTGCTATTAGTGGCTACTTCAATTTTTTCAATTTTTTCAACTTTTCAATTTTTCATGCATATATGTTTTTCCACACATTACAGACTATAAAGTGACATTCACTTAACCCTTGTGCGCTGTATGTTTTTGTTCTTTTGCTTTTTGCCCATGTCTCCTTAGTGGTTGACAGCTGCACGGATTGTGTTTTAGTGAAACTTCTTTAACCACTGACAACACTGTGGTTTACCGTCCTTATGGTGTAGCGCTTCATGCGGGTGTTTCTTTGTTTACTGAGCAGGCACCCCTGGGGCCCCATCAGATGTCAAGCAGCGGCACCCCCCTCCCGCGGCTCGGCTCGGCTCCGGCTCTCCGCTCTTATGTGTTTTCTTATGTAAGTCGCAGACTTGCAGTCATCACAGGCTGGGGCGGACAGGTCACTGGTCAGCCGCACCCCGGCGCTGCGAGGGGGGGAGCTGTCGTGCCCAAGTGTCAGACACTGTTCCCCTCTCTCCCTCCTCCTCCTCTCCTTGTCTCACGTGTGCGTTGTGAAGCAGTCCTAACGGCGCCAGGAGCAGAGGGCACTCTGTGATGCTGATATTAAACAGTAAGGTCGCCTCCCCCCCTTATCTAGCAGGCAGCAGCAGAGTTACATCCATCGGTCACGGTCAGTGAAGCTGAGACACCAGGGCTGTCATCGGACGGAGGGAGGGGGGGGTGGAGTACAGATGTATGGGGCCCTGTGTGTGCTCGTGCCAGCATAATACAGTGTCCTGCAAAGAATAGTGTGTCCTCTCCACAGGTCCTCCTGCCCTTTACTGTCACTCTGCCTGCCACCCCTCTTCTCAGCCCTCCTGTCATCCTGCCCTTACTGTCACTCTCTCTGCCCCCCCCTCTTGTCACTTTGCCTGCCCCCCCCCTCTTGTCACTCTGCCTGCCCCCCCTCTTGTCACTCTGCCTGCCCCCCTCTGTCACACAGCCTGCCCCCCCTCTTCTCAGCCCTCCTGTCATCCTGCCCTTACTGTAACTCTGCCTGCCCCCCCTCTTGTCACTCTGCCTGCCCCCTCCTGTCACACAGCCTGCCCCCCCTCGTGTCACTCTGCCTGCCCCCTCTTGTCACTTTGCCTGCCCCCCCCCCCCTTGTCACTCTGCCTGCCTTCCTCTTGTCACTCTGCCTGCCCCCTCCTGTCACACAGCCTGCCCCCCCCTCTTGTCACTCTGCCTGCCCCCCTCTTGTCACTCTGCCTGCCCCCTCCTTGTCACTCTGCCTGCCCCCCCTCTTGTCACTCTGCCTGCCCCCCTCTTGTCACTCTGCCTGCCCCCTCTTTCACACAGCCTGCCCCCCCTCTTGTCACTCTGCCTGCCCCCCTCTTGTCACTTTGCCTGCCCCCCTCTTGTCACTTTGCCTGCCCCCCCTTGTCACTCTGACTGCCCCCCTCTTGTCACTCTGCCTGCCCCCTCCTGTCACACAGAAATATACTGGAATGGCAGAACAGCCTTACGGCTCATTTACACATGTAGTGCCCTCTGAAGAGCAATCCACATTTGTATTGCTCTTTAGAGGGCATTTGACAGGCACCTGTTTAAACCCCACAGTATTGCCCTGCAATTTAATGCATTGCACATGGATGCGGAGAGCCCCCATTAACTTGAATGGGCCACATTCAGCAGGCAATACTGCTCACTGAACCCAACAGTGCAGACATGTTTTGCCGCACTGTGATGCAAAGCATTTTGTCTGTGGCAAGTGTGTACATCCCCCTCTGCTGCCTTTTCAGTTCGAGGGAAATGGTTGGGTAGCAGTAATAACACAGCTCAACCTCTAATTTTTACTGTCCCCCCAACCACAAGTGTAAATGGAGTTGCAGGGCACTCTGAAAAGTGATCCATGGTGGATCATGTTTTGAAGGTATTTGACAGGTGGTGAAGAAGCGTTATGTTGCCTCCTCACCACCTGTTTTTTAACCCCTAAAAACCCATGCCACTGTGCTGTAGCCATGTGCATTGCACACGGTTGCAGCACAGCCCCATTCAGGTGAATGGGTTGGGTTGAACCAGTGCAGTGCCGTGTACCACTAAAATGTTCGGGTTTGGCTTAAAGAAAAGGTGGCAACCCTAAGTGTCCCCTCTTTGTTTATGTTTAGGTGACCAGGGGGCGAGGGGTCAAGGTGGGGGGGGGCACAGGATTAGCTTGCACATGGCGCCTGAACACCTAAGGCCGGCCCTGCCTCTGCTCTCCGGTGTCCGCCTGACAGTCCAGCACCGAGTCCGCTCTCTGCTCTCCCTCCACTCTATAGTGGCCATGTGCAGCAGCACAGCCCCCCCCCACGCTTTTCTGGCCGTGTCACTGGAGCTGAGCACATGTATGCAACATGGAATATAGCATGGCGCCTGGCGGTGGCTCTCCGGGCTTGGGGGACAGGTGGAGCCTGGAAGAGGCACCGGACACAGAAGCAGCAGGCAGGTACAGCAGCAGAGTTGGTACAAGCAAGGAGCAGGCAGCAATCACAGGGTCCCCGTTCTTGTTGTCGGAAGTTTGCTGAGTCCAAGACCGTTACCTGGTCACACTGGTGTAGTAAGTAAAAACTGTGGCTTTCTCTCTGAGTTAATGAGACTGTATATGTGATGACAATGACATAGAATTTTAAAATGTGTGTCTGTATGTATATTGACTGATCTGCCAAATGCCCCCCGATGTGGCATTGATGGGTGCTGGTGAAATGGAATTTGATGGGTGCTGGTGAAGCGGCATATATTTAATCGGTCGTGGTAAGGTTTGCTTTGGATCGGCGTTGGTGAGGTTGCATTTGATCGGCGTTGGTGAGGTTGCATTTGATCGGCGTTGGTGAGGTTGCATTTGATCGGCGTTGGTGAGGTTGCATTTAATAGGCGTTAACTTATATTTTGAGTTTTAATTACATTATTTTAATAGTCGTGAACTAAAGTGGGCTGGTCTAAGGCATGAAACTCCAGGGCTGAAAATGAGTCCCACTCCGGCCCTGAGGGGGGTGTGAGTAGTACAGGAAGTAGGACGCAGACTGTAGGTGTCGGGGGTCAGTGTATGTTTTGGGGGGTCAGTATATGTTTTGGGGGTCAGTGTATGTGTCGGGTCAGTGTAGGTGTCGGGGGTCAGTGTAGCTGTCATGTAGGTGTCGGGGGTCAGTGTAGGTGTCGGGGGTCAGTGTAGGTGTCGGAGGTCAGTGTAGGTGTCGGGGGTCAGTGTAGGTGTCGTGTAGGTGTCGGGGGTCAGTGTAGGTGTCGGGGGTCAGTGTAGGTGTCGGGGGGTCAGTGTATGTGTCGGGTAGGTGTCGGGGGTCAGTGTAGGTGTCGGGGGTCAGTGTAGGTGTCGGGGGTCAGTGTAGGTGTCGGGGGTCAGTGTATGTGTTGGGGGTCAGTGTAGCTGTCGGGTAGGTGTCGGGGGTCAGTGTATGTGTCGTGTAGGTGTCGGGGGTCAGTGTAGGTGTCGGGGGTCAGTGTATGTGTCGGGGGTCAGTGTATGTGTCGGGGGTCAGTGTAGCTGTCGGGTAGGTGTCGGGGGTCAGTGTAGCTGTCGGGTAGGTGTCGGGGGGTCAGTGTAGCTGTCGGGTTGGTTGTCTGTGGATGGCCTCGGGTGGATGACGCTGCCTGGCGGGGACTCTAACACAGTGGAGCGCCTAGTACTCGGCTCAGTAGAGATGGGACTCGGAGCATGGATGGAGGTGCAGCGTCTAACACCATGGAGCGTGCTGCGGCTGGATGGCGCTGGCGGGGAGTCGGGACAGAGACAGAGGTAAGGAGGACTCAGAGGATGGATTTGCACACAGCTGTGGGGAGGGGGGTGTGAGTAGTACAGGAAGTAGGACGCAGACTGTAGGTGTCGGGGGTCAGTGTATGTGTCGGGGGTCTGCTGCCTGGTCTCGTCCTGTGTATGGAAAAAAAGTACAGTTTTACTTTTTTTTTTAAATTAAAATATTTTTTTTTAAGCTCCTGACTGTTGCATATTTTTTAGTCACGACTTAGCTAAGCCAATCATTGTGACCCATGTTTTATGGTCAATCACACCAAAAAAAATCCTGGCCAATACTGACAAATGTTCTGTATAACACTTTTAGATCTAATTTTTTTTTACCTTTAACATCTTAATTTACATCTCTTTAACAACATTTAAACACCACACATTTGCACATTGAAAGTACTATATACCTGGCTCCAGCTGGGCAAATCCGGATCTTCATCCAGGATGGAAGGCTGCTGAGAGGGTTCATCTGCAGAGGGAGCAGCAGGTTGGCTGGAGGGAAGGCTGGAGGGAAGGCTGGACCTTCTGTGCCTTCTGGGGGCAAGGCTCGAAAGTGACTCCCTTACCTCCAGGTGTTCATCCAGGAAGCTCAGTTTGCTGTAGTACCACAACTTGGGTTTAAATACCCGCCCTGCTCCAGCTCCAGACCTCATCGAAGCCAAGACCTTGTTGCGTGCCTTCCTGTAGGTGCCTCTCAAGGTCCCAATTTTGACCTCCAACTGGTCAGTTGTCACATCAAACCCCACCTGTCTCCGAACAAGTGGGAGTAGGCTCTCCAGTGCGGTTTTGCGCAACTCTCTGTTTCGAGATATGGGGTCTTTGGTGGCCCACAGAACAGGAAGTTCTTGCCACCGATCAATAAATATCTCCAAAAATTCAGGTCTGTTAAACAGGTTCATCTTTTCCTGTCCAAAACCAAGGAGAAAAAAATAATGTCAATACACAGTCTATAAAGTTAATTACTCTTTCTCACAAGCTAGCCCTTAAAGGGTCACTAATGGATAACTATATTTTTGGAGGAAATGACTGTTTACAGTGTCTAGAGACATACAAGTGCATACATATAATGTGCCTCTAGTTTCACTTTTGCTTTTAAAATTATTTAATGTTTCTGTGAAGTAAAGAGACACACAGAACCAAAAAAAAAAAATCCAGGGCATATTTTATTTTCTAAAATTATTAGCATTGTTTTGGTGGATTTTTAGACACACAGCTTAGACCACAGTGACAAGCTCCCCTGATAAATTTGAGAGGGAGCCAGAGAACCAGGAAGTGATGATTTATGCAAAGGATTACAGCTGCTTAAAAGCAAAAAGGGACAATGAGGACATGAAATCAAGACTGATATAATGTAAAGTTAGTTATTTCTGCCCCAAACAATTTGGGCTTATTGCTCCTTTAAATGTCTGTCTTTCCTGAATATGCCACTGCTGTCCCAAGTTCGAAGCATACCTACACGCTTGTCGTTCAAACGTCTTTCTTACGCAACCCGGTCGTATGGACGCTACATGTGTTCGAGCCTTATATACACTCCGCACACGACATCCGCCCATGCTTAAAAAAAATTGATGTTTCCCCCCGCCCCTTATCTTCCGTCGCAAAAACGACAAGGAGGAATTGGCAGCAGATCATGTTGGGTCAGTTCCTAGGAAACAGATGACCAGTTGTGTCGAACTAATAAGCCAGATCTCATCCTCATTTGTGTATGAAACGTTAGTTAGAGAAAAGCACTCCGATCTAGTTTGGTCAAGACATAAAAGCGACCATTTGCATCATGTTTAAACCGACTTGTTTTTAGAAGACATCCTGATGAGAACCGAGATTGCCCACACAACAGTAGTTGGATCAAAATGCATAATCAAAGCGTTGGTTACGTACGACGGCACTATAGCGGACCATTACCTTCAAATTTCGAACTAGCTATGTTTTAATTTATGAACCTAAGATGTAGCCCACAAAATCATTCAATCAAGAATAACATGTAAAATGTAGTTACATACCGGTCTTTGACCCGATCGTTATCTCCGCCGTCTTCCACAAACTGTGAATGCCCCTTTTACTCACGTGGTAGCCCTTTATACACGCGCATGTGGGACTTTACGCACGTCTCCCCGCCCCTGACGTTCATGGTGTCGTATTTTCCCCCCGCCCATTTTCCATCTTTTTTTTGTTGGGAGCACATGTTGGAGAATATGGCAGCAAGACAGGAGCCAGGCCAGGCGGGACGAGGAATGACACGGAGAATCCGTTTTAAGGCCACCAACATGACCTTTGAGGAAATGGTGGAGATGGTCCTCATCCTCAAAGCAGAGGATTATGATGGGAGGCATGGGCCATACAAGTACCCTAATAAGGTCAAGGCCCAAATAATGGAGAAGGTGAGGAGGAGTCTCCATCATAAATTTGGGGTGAAAAGGTCCAAGGAGCAGATCCGGAAAAGGTGGTGTGACCTGAAAAAACGGGAGCCGGAACAAATGAAGAGGATCAGGAGAGTGATTAGAAGAAGTAAGTTTGTTATATATTTTGTATGATTTGTTCCGCGCCATGTGTTTTTTATTTCAGGTTGTACTGTATTATGTTTTTCTGCACAAGAATTTGTCGTCAAACTGGACGTCCATTCGGAACGACAAAATATTGTGTTTAAAATCCTCAAAATTATGACATTTCTCAAAAATTGGGGTGAGATCAATCGTGAAAATTATGTAGATGTGCTATTAAAACAACAAAACTTTTTGTTAAATTTAAATATATACAGTAAAAGGAGAGTCTGCTCAGCAGTCGGTGACACATGTGGACTCATTTGCATAATTGTTGTCCCCTTTAATAACCCATTTTGGGGTTCACACAGAGGTGAGGTGATCCAGTGTATACTTGGTTGGCTTACATGTTTAAAAGTAGACCAAAGCTACAAGAATTGTCATGATCTTTGTGAATGCCTTCAATCCTGTGTTTTGCCCTGAGGGGTTTTTCAAAACATCAATAGTCCCAGAAATTGTATAAAGTGAATCATATTCCTCTTTCAGGCCTATAAGCTATAAAAATCCTGTTTCCATTTTCTTCATTCTCGTAGGGCGTCATGAAGCTTCAACACGGGAGCAAGAAGTCCAGCAAGCCACACCCCCGAGGGATGGTGATGATGCGCAGCCTGCCACCACATCAGGTAAAGTAACATATAACTAACCCAGCTTCAGGTAATGTAGATGTAGGCCTGCCTAATTTTAAAAAATGGTTTTGTCCCACATTTCAGGATCAGGTGGTGGCTTGGACAGGCATACTGTCCAGATGGTTATATCTGAAATCTGGGCCTGCAGAGAAGAGGTGGAGGAGATTCATCTGGCCAACCGAAAAATTAAAGAAAGAACAAGGAGGGTGGAAAATAAATTAAAAAATTTACTTGATGTTTTGGGGAGAGTCTGAATCAGAAAAAACAAAAAAATTATTCAAAAATACCAGATTTTACTGTTTATTTAATAAAATAAATAAATAAATAACCAGATTTTAGACTTTATTTAATAAAAAAAAAAAAAAAATAACCAGATTTTAGACTTTATTTAATAAAAAAAAACAAAAAAACAGATTTTTGACTTTATTTAATAAAAAAAAATAAAAATAAAATAACCAGATTTTTGACTTTATTTAATAAAAAAATAAAAATAAATAACCAGATTTTACAGTTTCTTTAATTAAAAAAACAACAAAAAAATAAAAAAAACAGATTTTAATGTTTATTAAGATAAAAAAGACCAAAAAAATTACAAAAATGATTGTATATTGTATGAGAAAAAAGACCAAAAAAATTACAAAAATGATTGTATATTGTATGAGAAAAAAGACCCAAAAAATTACAAAAATGATTGTATATTGTATGAGAAAAAAGACCAAAAAAATTACAAAAATGATTGTATATTGTATGAGAAAAAAGACCAAAAAAATTACAAAAATGATTGTATATTGTATGAGAAAAAAATACCAAATATTTTTGTAGGGTATTTTGGAAAACAAACCAAAAAAAAAAAATAGTAAAATAAAGAGCTTTTGAACCTCAAAAAAGTGTGTGGTGTTTTTCCTAAAATACGTTAAATTTTCTATGTGTTTGGTTTGGGGGTCACCTGGGAAATGTTTGCTAGTTGATAATGAAAATACACTTAGTTACACTTAGTAAAGAACTCCAAGCAACACAAGCAAGACATAACAAGTTTATAAAAAAGATTCTGATTTATTTTTGTGAAAGATAAAATTATGGCAAATTTGCTTGAGATGGTATTGCCCCCCTACCCATGAAATAGTCCATGTATTTGTCCCGGACTTCACGGGCACTCTGGGGGGGCAGTCCTGTGTGGCCAGCTTCAAGGCCCGCCAAAGTTTCTGATGGAGCCAAAAGTTGTGCTTCAGGCCCAACCAGGGCCATATAATTTGGAGATTGTCTCCGCAAAAAATTATGGAGAATGCAGCATGCAAAAATAATAGTATTCCACTTATATTCCGCCATGTGGAGAGAGGTGAGGAAAAGGCGGAACCGGCTGGCCATGATGCCGAAAGCGTTCTCAACCACTCTGCGTGCTCGGCCCAGCCGGAAATTAAAGACACTCCTCTCTGGGGTGAGGGTGCGCTGAGGGAATGGCCTCATAAGATGGGGTCCCAGGGCAAACGCTTCATCAGCCAGGAAAACAAATGGCAGGCCTTCTACATTCTGGTCATCCGGTGGCAATGACAGATCATCATCCTGAAGGCGAAGCGCAAACTCCGTCTGCCTGAAGGCTCCCCCATCCGATATCCGTCCGTTCATCCCGACATCCACAAAAAGGAATTCATACTGTGCTGACACCACCGCCATCAGCACAATACTGTTGAACCCCTTATAGTTAAAGAACTGGGATCCTGAACGGGGTGGAGGCACGATGCGGACGTGCTTCCCGTCGATGGCTCCCCCGCAGTTGGGGAAGTTCCATCGGGTCTGAAAGTCCAAAGCCACAGACTGCCACTCCTGTGGTGTGGACGGAAGCTGGGGAAGAAAAAATGCTAAAATTAGCCACATAACCTTGCAAGCAGATTAGACAAAGACATTATAAGCATTATAACATTTCTGGGAACTAGCATATTATATCTAAATATATTTAGACAATTAACACATTAAACACCCCCTCTGATGGGCCAGTGCCCAAGTTTGGGGGAGGGCTAGATGAGTTTGGGAGTACAAAAAAAATATAATTTGGATTATTGGTGAACATAGACTTTACAACACATTTTGGAGGGGAGGGCTAGATGAGTTTGGGAGTACAAAAATAATATAATTAGGATTATTGGTGAACATAGACTTTACAACACATTTTGGAGGGGAGGGCTAGATGAGTTTGGGAGTACAAAAATAATATAATTAGGATTATTGGTGAACATAGACTTTACAACACATTTTGGAGGGGAGGGCTAGATGAGTTTGGGAGTACAAAAATAATATAATTAGGATTATTGGTGAACATAGACTTTACAACACATTTTGGAGGGGAGGGCTAGATGAGTTTGGGAGTACAAAAATAATATAATTAGGATTATTGGTGAACATAGACTTTACAACACATTTTGGAGGGGAGGGCTAGATGAGTTTGGGAGTACAAAAATAATATAATTTTGATTATTGGTGAACATAGACTTTACAACACAGGGGAGGGGAGGGGGGGGACATTACAATGGATATAACACAATACATTGGGAAGTGACTAGACTAGGTAGGTTGGGGCCCAGGATAGCATGCTGGGGAGGTAAGTGATGGGAAATATGCATGTAGGCCAAAAAAGGGGCATCAAAGTTTACAGCATGCATGGGGGCAAAGGGGACATTCACAGCATATTCCAGACATGGTAATTAGGGAAGGAGGAGATAACTACAAGACATTAGCATACATTATAGACATAAAATTTGATATTAAAGGAGAAAACTTACCCTCATATATTCCTCCTGCAGAACCTGGATGATGGCAGAGCAGGTGTCAGGAATGATGAGGCCCAGAGCCTGGGGGGAGATGCCCGTCGAGAACTTTAAGTCCTGAAGGCTTCTCCCAGTTGCCAGATAACGGAGGGTGGCAACTAGCCTCTGCTCAGCACTGATGGCTTCCCGCATAACGGTGTCCTGCCTGGTAATATAGGGGGACACCAAAGCCAACAGGTGCTGAAAGACGGGATCAGACATCCTCAGGAAATTCCTGTAATCAACAGGATTATTTTCCTGAAGCTCCCGCAGCAAAGGCATGTGAGAGAATTGGTTCCTACGGAGCAACCAATTCTTGGTCCATGAACGCGTCCTCCTCCTGTTCATGAACTCCTCATCGTCTAGGTCATAAACAAACAGACCTACACACAGAAGATGCTTAGCACGAAGTCGGCGACGACTAGGTGCCTGCAACATGGCTACAAGGCTAGTTACGAACGACAAATCAGAATTGCACTAAACAGACCGCAGTGAAGAACAGCAAGACCTATGAAGAACGACCCTGACAATGAAAAACGCGGGGACAGGACCGCAATGTAAAACAATACGACCTGACCGCACGTCTCGATTGCCTAGATACGACCCCCACAAGTACAAACTGAACGGCAGAGATCAATCTGAAAGCACAAAGACTGAAAAGCACGAATCGTCACTCACCAAACTTTTACTAACACGCGTAAACACGGAATCAGCAAAAGGAGCCCCAAGGGTGGCGCCAACAAAATCAAACCTCCCCTTTATAGTCGCGTTATACGTCGTGAGCGTCATCGCGCCGGAGAACGACCAGATTTTGTTATGTTACGTGTGTACGCAAAGCAAGCCTGCCGAGCTTCTCGACAAGTTCATCAAGGAACTCGACGAGGAACTCGACGGGCTTGGCACGTCGAGTTTCTCTGTCGTGTGTACGAGGCCTAAGACCCCTTTCACACGGACACCTCCGCTAAGAGCAATCTGCTTCCTGAGCGGGGATCTCTTTACTGATCCCCGCTGAGCAGGCGGATGAGAGGTCCATGTCATAGACTTCTATGGAGGCTTTGAAGACAGTTTGAAGCACCGCTAAAGTGACACGGGGTATCATTTTTGAAGCTAAGCCAAAGCAAAGCAGCCCCAATGTGTAAACATACCATTTTAGGGCAATTTTCACCCCCGGCTTTCCCACAGGAGTGGGCGTTCCTAATTACGGGCTGTGATTGACGTGCTTCTGACCGGCGCATACTGCGCGTCACAAGTTGCCGAAAGAAGCTGAACGTCGGCGCCGTATAGAGCCGCACCGACGTTCGGCTTCTTTCGGCAACTCGTGATGTGCAGTATGCGCCGGTCGGAAGTTAGCTTACAGTTAGCTTAAAATGGTTAGCTTACAGTCCTGTTTACACATTGGGGCTGCTTTGCTTTGGCTTAGCTTCAAAAATGATACCCCGTGTCACTTTAGCGGTGCTTCAAACTGTCTTCAAAGCCTCCATAAAAGTCTATGACATGGACCTCTCATCCGCCTGCTCAGCGGGTATCAGTAAAGAGATCTCCACTGAGGAAGCAGATTGCTCTCATAGGTCGGCTCCATGCAATGTTAGAATTTTTTTTTTAGGGTGAACCCCCGCTTTAACCACTTCATGCACAATGATGTACTTGTAAATCAAGTGGCTGTACTGTGGTGGACTTAGGGTGACCACGTGTCCCAGTTTGCCCGGGATCGTCCCGTAATTTAAATTTTTGTCCCGTGTCCCGGGGGCCTTCAATCCGGGACAATAGAGTATCCCGGAATGACACACTTTGTGGAATTAAACATGGACTGCCATCTACCTGCCAGCCTGCCACACTCACTGCCTCAGTGCCGCTGTAATTAAATAATTCTAAATTACTGGTTGCTAAGGCCGCCCCGCTTGGCGTGTAGCAACCAGTGACGTCATCGTGACTGGCAGCATTTTATGGGGCACCGTAGCGACAATTAATGGGCACACTGGCAGCATCTGATGGGGGCACAGTAGCGACAATTCATGGGCACACTGGTAGCATTTGATGGGGCACAGTAGTGACAATTAATCGGCACACTGAAAGCATCTGATCTGATGGGGCACGCTGGCTGCATCTGATGGGGCACGCTGGCTGCATCTGATGGGGGCACAGTAGCGACAATTGATAGGCACACTGGCGGCAATTGATGGGACCACTGTCAGCATTTGATGGGGGCACAGTGTCAGCAATTGATGGGTACAGTGGCTGCGTTTGATGGCACAGTGGCTGTAATTGATGTTTTTTTTACGTTTGTTTACACCCCCCCAAAAAAAAAAATTTGAGCACCAGCCGCCACTGCTGTCCCCCACTTGTCAGCCCCATGTATTGCTTTCCCCCACTTGTTAGCCTAATATATTACTGTCCCCCACTTATCAGCTTCATGTATTACTGTCACAGTAATACACAAAGCCGAAAAGTGGGGGTCGGGAGGACAGTAATACATGTAGCTGACAAGTGGGAAATTTGA
The DNA here is from genome assembly GCF_905171775.1 of Rana temporaria. NCBI lineage: Eukaryota > Metazoa > Chordata > Amphibia > Anura > Ranidae > Rana > Rana temporaria. The sequence continues at coordinate 357,132,097 of NC_053492.1, forward strand.
AGGTGATACAGGGGAACAACAACTGAGGGGACAGTAATAAAGAAGAAGGTGACACAAGTGGGGGGCAGTAATGAAGAAGGTGACACAAGTGGGGGGGCAGTAATGAAGAAGGTGACACAAGTGTGGGGAAGTAATGAAGAAGACGAAGGTGACACAAGGGGGGGCAGTAATGAAGAATAAGGTGACATAAGTGGGGGGCAGTAATGAAGAAGACGAAGGTGACACAAGGGGGGGGGCAGTAATGAAGAAGGTGACACAAGTGGGGGGCAGTAATGAAGAAGACGAAGGTGACACAAGGGGGGACAGTAATGAATAAGAAGGTGACACAAGTTGGGGACAGTAATGAAGGTGACACAAGTGGGGGCAGTAATGAAGAAGAAGGTGAAACAATTGGGGGACAGTAATGAAGAAGGTGACACAAGTTGGGGAGAGTAATGAAGGTAACACAAGTGGGGGCAGTAATGAAGAAGAAGGTGAAACAATTGGGGGACAGTAATGAAGAAGGTGGCACAAGCAGGGGACAGTAATGAAACTAACAAGTGAGCGGATATGAAGGTAACACAGGGGAACAACTAAGAGAACAGTAATGAAGGTGACACAGGGAACGCTAATAAAGGTGACACACATGGAACTGAGAGGACATTGATGAAGGAGACAGAGAGACCTGAGGGGACACTAATAAAGGAGACACACAGAGAACTGAGGGGACACTAAACAGGGTGAATTTGTTTTAAATCAAATCAAATTTAAATTCAAATACTAAGCATGCCAATGCTGACCTCATTTTGAAAGTGCTAGCAGCCTGGCTGTCATGTTAAGCTTGATGCTTAAACTACTTTATAAATCACTGACACAAAACACATATGCAGATAAAAATGCTTGCTTTATTTGATGCATACTTGTTCCAGGTCAGTGCCTGAATGTTTCAAGGCCAGATAATCACCATGCTAGACTAACAGCATTTTCAGGAGGAGAGGTCAGCAATGGCAGACCCTGTGGGCTAGATCCAGAGGGAGAGTACGCCGGCGTATCTACTGATATGCCGGCGTACTTTCAAATTTCCCGCGTCGTATCTTTAGTTTGAATCCTCAAACAAAGATACGACGGCATCTGGGTTCGATCCGACAGGCGTACGGCTTCGTACACCTTTGGATCGCAGATGCAATACTTTGGCGTCCGCTGGGTGGAGTTCGCGTCGGTTTCCGTATCGGGTATGCAAATTGGCTTTTTCCGACGATCCACGAACGTACGCGCGGCCGTCGCATTCTCACGTAGTCTCTAGTCGGCTTTTTCCGGCGTATAGTTAAAGCTGAGATTTTGCGGCGTGATAGATAGACTTGCCATGTTAAGTATGGCCGTCGTTCCCGCGTCGAAATTTTAAATTTTTTTTTTGCATAAGTCCGTGAATAGGGATGGACGTAACTCACGTCCAAGTTAAAAAAATGACATCCTAGTGACGTCATTTAGCGCAATGCACGGCGGGAAATTTTGGGACGATGCATGCGCAGTTCATTCGGCGCAGGGACGCGCTTCATTTAAATGAAACCCGCCCCCTAATCGCCGATTTGAATTCCGCCGCCAGAAATGCACTACGCCGCCGTAACTTACGGCGCAAAATCTTCCTGGATTCGACTTAAAGCCAGGTAAGATACGGCGGCGTAGCGTATCTGATACGCTGCGCTGATCCATTTCTATGTGGATCTGGCCCTGTGTTTCTCTCATGACAATTTTATAAAAGACTGAGCACCTTCCGTATTTATCTCTCTTTTTATATATGTCTCTCCAGAAGATCTTACCAGCTGGCAGATAAGTACAGAGGAGATTCCGGTCGACAGGAGCAATTGCCAATATTCCACCTGGGGTGGTCGTGTGTTATCTGCTTATCTACAGGTCAGTACAGGTAATTGGCAATTAAACATATTGCCATGTCTCGTTAAAAAAAAAACATTACCATTATTGGCGATGGAAATCTGACCTATTTGTCAGATTATTTAAAGTGAGCCGCCGGTAAGGGCACATCTAACTGAAGCAACGGCACGACGTGCCATTGCTTCAGTGCGCATGTCCCGATCACTTTGGCACATGCACACACAGGGGGATATCTCCTAAACTGTGCAGGTTTAGGAGATATCCAGGGTAGCTACAGGTAAGCCTTAATATAAGCTTACATGTAGCATAAAGTTATAAAAATGGGTTTACAACCACTTTAAGAGCATGCTGAAAAATGTCAGTTGTTGAAGAGCCCGCACCTTCTAAAAATGTGACTTTTTTTTCTTTTTATAAAAATTCCTGTTAAAAATTACGTTTAAAATGTTTTCTTGTCTATGAGATTTTACTATCCATGAAATAACTTTAACTGATCCTGCATCACATATTATTTGTAGTGTACAGATGAACATTTCAGCATTACTGTCACTGTGGGCTACACATAACTGCATTGATGCCTCATGGTTAAAAAGTTTCTTTCCACATTTTCCAAAAACGTGTGAAAGAAAATGACAGGTTCAAAAGACTCGTCATCATGTCTCATAGAATATATGTTGGGGTGTTTTTTTCTTTTCAAAATGTTTTTTTTTTTTTTTTTGTGGGCATTTCCATTGTCCTGGTGCTCCAGGGCCTTCCAAAGTATAATAGGTAGTTAGGAAATTAGGTGCTCCCTGCATGTTGGGCCTCTCTATGTGGCCAGGCTGTGTAAAAGTCTCACATATGTGATATTGCCATACTCAGGACGAGTAGCAGAATGTATTTTGGGGTGTAGTTGCAAGTATGCATATGCTGTGTTACAGAAATAACCCGTGAATATGACAATTTAGTGAAAACCAAAACATCTTTATTTTGCAAATAAAAAATGACAACTTGAAAAAACTGACCATGCCTCTTACTAAATTCCTTGTAATGTCTACTTTCCAAAAAGGGGTCATTTGGGGGGTATTTGTACAGTCCTGGCTTGTTGAGCCTTATACACACTATGAGAAAATCTGACAAACGATCGGCCGGTTTTCCTCAATGTTTCACAGCAAGTCCGAACCGAGGATAGAAATAATGCACGGAAATTCTTGTGTTATTTGTTGTTTCTGATCATGCGCAGTCTTTTGTATCTGCTATTTCTCGTGCGAAAATGGTCCATTCTGTTCCCATATGAGAAATTTGGGCGTTTTTTTTCCCTTTGGAAATTTTCGTTCGTAATCGGCTGTCAAAAGTTGTATACACACTTTTGGAAAATCGTACAATCATTCCTTGGACAAAGGTGTTCGCCCGATTTTCTTTGTGTGCCATTAGTGCAGGGTTTGACAAATTTGCTTGGAATCTAGGAGTCAGCTAAAAAAGTTAGGAGCCAGAAAACGCACCCCGTCCTGACGAGCTTGCGCGCAGAAGCGAACACATACGTGAGCAGCGCATGCATATGTAAACGGTGTTCAAACCACACATGTGAGGTATCGCCGCAATTGGTAGAGCGAGAGCAATAATTCTAGCCCTAGTCCTCCTCTGTAACTCAAAACATGCAACCTGTAGATTTTTTTTTAAAGTTCGCCTATGAAGATTTTAAAGGGTAAAAGTTTGTCGGCATTCCACGAGCGGCTGCAATTTTGAAGCGCGACATGTTGGGTATGAATTTACTCGGCGTAACATTATCTTTCATAATATTAAAAAAAATGGGGATAACTTTACTGTGGTCTTATTTTTTAATTAAAAAAAGTGTATTTTCCCCCAAAAAAGTGCGCTTGTAAGACCGCTGCGCAAATAGGACATGACAAAGTATTGCAACGATCGCCATTTTATTCTCTAGAGTGTTAGGATAAAAATATATATAATGTTTGGGTGTTCTAATTAGAGGGAAGAAGACGGCAGTGAAAATAGTGAAAAATTACATTAGAATTGCTGTTTAACTTGTAATTCTTAACTTGTAATACCAACGGCCACCACCAGATGGCGCTAGCTCACACATCTGGTGGTAATAACTTGTAATACCAATGGCTCACTACCAGATGGCGCCAGCTCACAAGTTGCCAGGACACCATTTCTAGTCGCCATGGCGACCTGGCGCCCGGGATTTGTCGAGCCCTGCATTAGTGTCTTGCCAGGACACCATTTCTAGTCGCCATGGCGACCTGGCGACCGGGATTTGTCGAGCCCTGCATTAGTGTCTCAAGAAATGAGATAGGCCATCAGTACATCAGGAGAGATCAATTTTCAATGAAAGACTAGCTTGTAGAGTTTTAGTGCTGTGGAGCTCTGTGGCATGTTGGTAAATACTTTGTATTACAAGTTGGCTTGCCCATTTCATACATTACTATAGGATAATTCACACATCGTGCAACTGGTGTTAGCAGTGGGGATGAACAGGGGCCATCGACTTCTAAATCAAAGAAGATAAAGCGATTGTGCCATTTTCGAGACTTATGGAAAAATATGTATTCATGAATTACAGCAGTGACTGCTAACTATCATAGAGCATATTGTACTCTGTGTAGGCGGGAGTTTGGAATTGGTCATGGTGGTGAAGGTGATATCAAAATTAGGGTTGTCCCGATACTAGTATCGGTAGCGGGACCGATACCAAGCATTTGCCTGAGTACTTGTACTCGGGCAAATGCTCCTGATGCTTCACCTGATACTTGTACTGTCGGCGGTGATCAGTGCGTGGGGAAGGGAAGTTACATGCACCGATCACCGCTGACTGTCCCGTGTCCTCCTCCAGCTCCCCTCCGTTTTGCTGCAGTCGGTCTCCCACCATGTCCCCCGCCGTCTCTCTCTCTCTCTCTCTCTCTCTCTCTCTCTCAAACATATGCATTCAGATTGTTTAACTTACACATTTTTCTCCCAGTTACCCTCCCCTCACCCACCCCTTTACACGCCCTCCTGTGAGCACATGTAAGCCTTTTGTCCAAAATGAATACACACTTGGTCAGTTTTGCAGGGGCTTCTTCATAGCACAAACAGTCCCGAGACACAAATTCCTTTGGGGGGGGGGGGGAGACAGGGAGGAGCTGTTTAGGAGCAAGAGGCAAGGAAATGGAAGTCCATGTTTGGGCATTCTGCCCACATCATCCACGTGTAAGTCTTTTGTGCACTGTTCAGATACAGGCATAAAAAGTTCATTCAGCTCTGCAAGTTTCCTTCCAAGAGTCATACAAGCTTTCACGGAGATCCGAGTGAGAAGGAGGGGGAGTGGCGGCTTTCCTGTTACAACTGAGGAATTTAGGAGGGAGGGGTGGTTTGGGAGTGAGAGCGAAGAGTGGGGGGGAATGACATCTGCTCTTAATAATAGTCCTTTGTATCTCCATTTCAAATGGTAACTTTTACAACATAATATCTGCATTGCAACACATACCCATACATACATATGCATAATGCGTATAAAAAAAAAAAAAAATAACCGTATAAGGAATATAGGAAAGAGAAAACATGTCAGTGATTCTAATAACAAAAAGAATTAGCCTTAATCTATCACACAATGGTTTACCATTCCGTGTGCCACAGTCATTCATATAGATCTTTGGACTGCACCATGAAACTACTTCCTGTTATATTTCAGGATTCTGCTAAAGCCACTAAGATGTCATGTGGTCGTACAAAAGCTGAAGCCATTGTAACAAATGTGCTGGCTCCTTACAGTGTGGAAATGGTAGTTAAAGATTTGAAAAACAGCTATGCTTATTTAAGTGTTGGATCAGATGCATCTAACCATGGACACACCAAACTTTTCTACTTAGTTCTGCGTTACTTTCAGCCCTCCAAAGGAGTTGTAACAAGCTTGTTGGATTTTTATGAAGGTGAGGAAAGTGCTGCTGCAATTCCAGAGCAAATTTTACATGTGATTACAACAAATGGCCTATCTGTGGATATGATGGGCCGGATTCAGAAAGCTTTTACGCCGGCGTATCTATTGATATGCCGCGTAAGTTAAAAGATGCGCCGTCACATCTCTGCGTGGTATTCAGGGAACAAGATACGCCTGAATTTCTGCTTCATCCGAATGACGTAAGTCTTAGTACGCCGTCGTATCTACGGTGCATATTTACGCTGGCCGATAGGGGCGCTTCTGTTGATTTACGCATAGAATATGCAAATTACCTAGATACGCCGATTCACAAACGTAGTTGCGCCCGGCGTATCAATATACGTTGTTTACGACCGGCGTAACTTTACCCCTCATAAAGCAGGGGTAAGTCATGTTAAGGTATGGACGTCGGGCGCAAGTTCTTTCTGAATACGGTACTCGCCTCTCTAAGTTACGTGGCGTAGCGTATACGAGATGCGCTACGCCCGCCTAAACTTACGCCATTCTTTCTGAATCTGGCCCGTAGTCTGCATATTCTGCTGACAATGCAAGTGTGAACTTTGCTAAGCATAACGGTGTGTACCAGAAGCTTCATGCTGTAAATCATCGGATATTGCCAGCTGGCTGCCCTGCTCACATACTTCACAATACAGCTAAAAAAGCTTCAGATGTCTTAAATTGTGATGTGGAAAGTCTAATTTTGAAATTATATAATTATTTTTCAATATCAGCAAAGAGAGTTGCCACACTAAAAGAAATGTTTGACTTTGTTGACCTTGAGTGGTCAGAACTTCTTCAACAAGATGGTTGTCTCTTTATCCAGCGAAAAAAGAGTTTTAAAAAAATTGGCCAGCTGTAAAAGCTTACTTCCAAAGTATTGGTGAGGACGAAACGCCTAAAGTAATATGGCAATTTATTGTGGATGAAGACGGTGAGACCACAGAACTGGACCCGCCTTCAGTTCCTGGGTTATATCTGCAGTTTTTACATAACTGCTTGCCTATTTTTCAGACAGTCATATTAAAACTGGAGAGAAATGACTTGATTGCAGTTGATGTATATGAGATCATGACATCAGTCAAGAACAAACTAAGCCAACGACAGATCATTTTTTTTGGATATCTAGTTGTGAAATCTTTGAAAAAACTACCTCATTTGCAAGCAAAAAAAATTGAATCCGAATTCCTAAAATGTTATCAAAGAGCTGTTCAGTATTTAGAACAGTGGTTTGATTTTTTCAGACAAAAACTATTTGACTAAAATTCAATGCCTGAATTTGAAGGAGAACCTTACATTTGACAATCTGGGGGCATCAGTTTCAATAGTTACATAGTTAGTCAGGTTGAAAAAAGACACAAGTCCATCCAGTTCAACCACAAAAAAATAAACAAACAAAATAAAAAAACACAATACAATCCCATACACCCAACTCCATACCCACAGTTGATCCAGAGGAAGGCAAAAAAAAAAACAGCAGAGCATGATCCAATTTGCTACAGCAGGGGAAAAAATTCCCTCCTGATCCCCCGAGAGGCAATCGGATTTACCCTGGATCAACTTTACCTACAAATCTTAGTACTCAGTTATTTTATGTACATTTAGGAAAGAATCCAGGCCTTTCTTAAAGCAATCTACTGAGCTGGCCAGAACCACCTCTGGAGGGAGTCTGTTCCACATTTTCACAGCTCTTACTGTGAAAAAACCTTTTCCGTATTTGGAGGTGAAATCTCTTTTCCTCTAGACGTAAAGAGTGCCCCCTTGTCCTCAGTGTTGACCGTAAAGTGAATAACTCAACACCAAGTACACTGTATGGACCTCTTATATATTTGTACATGTTGATCATATCCCCCCTAATTCTCCTCTTCTCAAGAGTGAATAGATTTAGTTCTTCTAATCTTTCCTCATAGCTGAGCTCCTCCATGCCTCTTATCAGTTTGGTTGCTCTTCTCTGCACTTTCTCCAGTTCTCCGATATCCTTTTTGAGAACTGGTGCCCAAAACTGAACTGCATATTCCAGATGAGGTCTTACTAATGATTTGTACAGGGGCAAAATTATATCTCTGTCTCTGGAGTCCATACCTCTCAATACAAGAAAGGACTTTGCTCGCTTTGGAAACCGCAGCTTGGCATTGCATGTTATTTTTGAGCTTATGATCTACCAAGACCCCCAGATCCTTCTCCACTACAGATCCCCCCAGTTGTACTCCCCCTAGTATGTATGATGCATGCATATTCTTAGTCCCTAAGTGCATAACTTTACATTTATCAACATTAAACCTCATCTGCCACTCAGTCGCCCAATTAGACAGAGCATTGAGGTCGGCTTGTAAATTGGCGACATCCTGCAAGGACGTTATTCCACTGCATAGCTTGGTGTCATCTGCAAAGACAGAAATGTTACTTTTGATCTCAGACCCAATATCATTTATAAATATATTGAAAAGTAAGGGTCCCAGCACTGAACCTTGGGGTACTCCACTGATAACATTGGACCATTCAGAGTAAGAATCATTAACCACGACTCTCTGAATTCTGTCTTTCAGCCAGTTTTCTATCCATTTACAAACTGATATATCCAATCCTGTAGACCTTACCTTACACATGAGCCATGTGTGCGGAACTGTATCGAACGCTTTTGCAAAATTCAAATATATCACGTCCACAGCCACGCCTCTGTCCAGGGTTTTACTTGCCTCTTCATAAAAGGAAATCAGGTTTGTCAGACAACTTCTGTCTTTCATGAATCCATGTTGTCTGCTGCTTAAATAGTTTTTTTCCAGCAAGAACTCATCCATGTGGTCTTTTATTAAACGTTCCAGTATCTTCCCAACTATAGAAGTTAGACTAACAGGTCTATAGTTACTTGGTAAAGACTTTGTTCCCTTTTTTAAATATAGGCACCACATTGGCTCTACGCCAATCCAGTGGTACTATTCCTGTCTTTAATGAGTCCCTAAATATTCGATACAGTGGCTTTGAAATGACAGAGCTCAACTCACCTAGGATCCGTGGGTGGATGCCATCAGGTCCAGGTGCTTTATCCACCTTTATTCTGTCTAAATATTTCTGGACCATATCACTTTTGAGCCATTGTGGATTTAGGGCTGTGTCACTCCCACCCCCATTTTGGACATGTGCTCCCCCATGCTCCATTGTATACACAGAGCTGAAGAAAGCATTTAATAAATTTGCCTTCTCTTTGTCCCCAGTCACCCACTCTAGATTATTTTGTAAGGGGCCTACATGCTCAGACTTCACCTTTTTACTATTAATATATTTAAAGAATTTTTTGGGGTTTGTCCTACTATCTTTTGCAATCTGTCGTTCATTTTGAATTTTTGCATCCTTGATTTCCTTTTTACATATCCTGTTATATTCTTTGTAACATTTAAACAACACTAGTGTTCCTTCATTTTTATGTTTTTTAAAAGCTACTTTCTTATTGTTTATAGCTTTTTTAACTTTGACCGTGAGCCACATAGGTTTTATTTTTAGCCTTTTAAACTTATTGCCCATGGGAACATACTTTGCCGTGAGGTTCCACACAGTCTTTTTGAAGAATTCCCATTTCTGTTCTGTGTTCATCGGTGTCAATAGTCCCTTCCAGTCCAAGTCCTTGAGAGCAGCCCTCATCCTTGGAAAATTTGCTCTCTTAAAATTTAGTGTTTTAATATTTCCTGTATGTATTTCTTGCTTATAGTTAACATTAAATGAAATTATGTTATGATCACTGCTAGATGACCTTTACGAAGAATATGTTTGTGTTTGTCCACACTTTCAAAAGTTTTTCGACCAGTACTGAAGCGTATGATGATCTCAACACTGATGTTAAATGGTCAACAATATTCATGAAGGCTGGACCTGAAAAACTGCCAAACCTCTTGAAAGTGGTTTCATTCATCATTCGCATCCCATGCTCAAATGCAGCAGTTGAAAGGTTCTTCAGCATGATGGGAATGTGCTGGTCTGACACAAACAGATGCAGCATTGATCTAATAAAATCTGAACTTCAGGTTAAAATCTATTTTGACATGGGCTGTCAATCTTTTTACAGCTTCGTAAAAAACAAAATAAAAAAACTCTTGCAATGTGCAAGAAGTGACAAATACACTTTTAGACAGTGTTGAAAACAAAAGATATTGAGTTGGTGTCATGTCTGGTGTCCTAACATGGAAAGATTTGATTTTGGTCATATTGCCATGTGAGCTGAATTAGACACGGCATTAATATTTCAGAAATATTATACAGTATTTACTACTATATTATAGTTGACTGTTTTGTTAATATATTTTCAAGAATATATTTATAGTAATATATCTGTTTTTTTACACATTAAGAAATATGTGGATTTGTTTGTTTTATTATATATGGTTACTAGTTTATACCTAGTTTCTAAAAGTTCTTGCTCATTAAAAAAATGTATTGCAACTTGTTCTGTTTGTTTTTTCTATTTCTTATTTCTATTTTCTTAAGAGATGTCTAACACAGGGGTTGACAAATTTGCTTGGAATCTAGGAGCCAGCTAAAAAAGTTAGGAGCCAGAAAATGCACCCCGTCCCGACGAGCTTGCGCGCAGAAGCGAACACGTACGTGAGCAGCGACTGCATATGTAAATGGTGTTCAAACCACACATGTGAGGTATCGCCGCGATTGGTAGAGCGAGAGCAATAATTCTAGCCCTAGACCTCCTCTGTAACTCAAAACATGCAACCTGTAGAGTTTTTTAAACGTCGCCTATGGAGATTTTAAAGGGTAAAAGTTTGACGCCATTCCACGAGCGGACGTAATTTTGAAGCGTGACATGTTGGGTATCAATTTACTCGGCGTAACATTATCTTTCATAATATTAAAAAAAATGGGGATAACTTTACTGTTGTCTTATTTTTTTAATTAAACAAAGTGTAATTTTTTCCCAAAAAAAGTGCGCTTGCAAGACCGCTGCGCAAATACAGGGTGACAGAAAGTATTGCAACGATCGCCATTTTATTCTCTAGGGTGTTGGGATAAAAAATATATATAATGTTTGGGGGTTCTAATTAGAGGGAAGAAGATGGCAGTGAAAATAGTGAAAAATTACATTAGAATTGCTGTTTAACTTGTAATGCTTAACTTGTAATACCAACGGCCACCACCAGATGGCGCCAGCTTACACATCTGGTGGTAATAACTTGTAATACCAACGGCTCACCACCAGATGGCGCCAGCTTTTTTTGCCCCCCCTTCCAAGCCAAGTCGCCAGGACCCTATTTCTAGTCGCCATGGCGACCTGGCGACCAGGATTTGTCGAGCCCTGGTCTAACACATTAAAAGCATGACCTGTTTTAGGTAGCCAGTGATTGTGTGCAGGGCACAATCACAAATTACTGAACAATGCACAGGCAGTTATGTTTATAGCAATCTCAAGCATAACTTTGATGCAATGAACTTGCCAGAGTAAGTACAAAGTACGCCGCTGTCACTAAGTGACTTAATTAAAAAAAAAAGTTTTTAATCAAAAATCATATTTTTTGGGGGGGCGGGCATGGGTGCGGGGGGGGGGGGGGGGGGCGGGTGTCCCTGAATGGCAGTTTGGAAATGTGGTCACCCTAGCTGGCAGTCGACTTTCTTGTGATAACAACCAATGTGGCTAATGAGCTGCTCGGTCATTATAAGGAGCGGGAGAGTTACACCACGGTAGTCTGACTTTTGGGGGTTAAAGCAGGCAACAAAGTGGCAATAGAACACCTTTTCATGCCTGCCAAATGCTTTTTGAAGAGTGATCCGAATGTGGGTCGCTCTTCAGAGAGCAGCACATGTATAGGCAAGGGCTGAGGACTCTTTCACATTTAATTGTAAAGCAGCCTTGAAACATACATGAATGCATCTATTAAGGGTGCCGAAATTAATCGCTGCATCGCGATTCGGGTGTCCCCGATGTGACATTGATGCATGCGACCCGAAAAATCGATTTCTGGGAGACTTGCTCCCGGTAGAGCGCTCTGGGCCGTTCACCCCTTGGTGCCGAGCGTATGCGGCCTCGGCTTTAGTGGGTTATAACGGGATGATGCCTGCCGCTCTTACCGGGCCTCCTGTCCGACCGGGAGACACAATCCGCTACTTACGGTGGCTAGAGACAGACTGGAACGAAGCGTCGACTTTGTTCCAGTCTGTATGTAAACATGGAAGCAACGTCACTTCCGGTTTATTTGGCTGCCAATGGCGCCAGTTTAAAAAAATGACAGTATTCAGAATCACTGTTTTTGGCGATCTGAATACTTTGAAGTGCAAAGGAGGGATTGGGGGGCTTTTAGACCCCCAAATCCCTCCAGAGAGTACCTGTCACCACCTATTACTGTCACAAGGTATTTTACATTCCTTGTGAGAGCAATAAAAGTGATCAAACGTGTTTTTTAAAAAAAAAAAGTTTTTTTTAAAGCGTCCCCGCGAGTTTGCGCAGCAAAGAAAACGCATACGCAAGTTGTGCCCGCATATGTTAACGGTGTTCAATTAACACATGTGAGGTATCGCCGCGATCGTCAGAGCGAGAGAAATAATTCTAACCTTCGCTAACCTGTTTTTTTTTTTTTTTTTTTTAAAGCGTCACCTGTGGAGACTTTTAGGTACCGTAGTTTGTCGCCATTCCACAAGTGTGCGCAAACAGACACTCACCTGTCTCACAATCCAGCGATGTGGCCACCCGAACCCTCCATTCTCTCCCCTGCCTGTCCACGGCGCTGGCAACACTACTGTGGGCATCTGGCTGTGACAGCTTGCAGCTTCACAGCCGGGTGCACATGAATCGCTGCACTGTCCTGCGAAGCCAGGCAATCTTCTGGGAACTGTGATGTGTCCCAGAAGATTGCAGGGAGGAAAGGCCGCCTAGGCGGCCCAAACTGAAGTGGGAGCTTGTCAGTAACCGTGATGCATCGTGGAATCGAATCGTTGTCCAGGTAATCGTAATCGAATCGTGAGACCAGTGAAGATGTGCACCTCCTATCACCTACAGTATAGCATTAATGAGCGTTTTGAACATGTTGCACAGACATTCGCACCAGGCAGCGCTTCTCAATCACCCTGTGGTATTTTTTTATAATTGACAGACGTGAATGCGGCGGTCCAAACATATTTTACTTTAATTTTTTTTTTAAAGAGCGAAAAAAAATCCCATGTACATAAGTATTCACAGCCTTTGCTCAATACTTTGTTGAAGCACTTTTGGCACCAATTGCAGCCTCAAGTCTTTTTGAGTATGATGCTACAAGCTTGGCACACCTATTTTAGGGCAGTTTCTCCCATTCTTCTTTGCAGGACCTCTTGAGCCCCATCAGGTTGGGTGGGGAGTGTCGTGCACAGCCATTTTTAGATCTCTCCAGAGATCTTCAATCCGGTTCAAGTCTGGGCTCTGGTTGGACCTCTCAAGGACGTTCACAGAGTTGTCCCGTAGCCACTTCTTTGTTATCTTGGCTGTGTGCTTAGGGTCATTGTCCTGATGGAAGATTAACCTTTGCCCCAGTCTGAGGTCCAAAGCAGGAGTAGGTTTTCATCTAGGACAGGCATGTCCAAAGTCTGGCCAGTTGTGGCCTGCGTTTCGGTTTAATGCAGCCCCACTGGTAATTTTGGATATATATCTCTTTTGTAGCCCCCAACGAATCCCTGAGCACCGCACATTCAGAGGCTGCATTTATGGCACTTGTGAGGCTGCGTTCATGGCACTTGTGAGGCTGCATTCGTGGCATTGGTGAGGCTGCAGATGGGCACTGATTAGGCTGCATTCATGGGCACTGACCCTTATTTTGCTTCAGTTCTTTATTTAATTTTTTTTTTTTTCCTGAAACTTTCCTCTTAAAGTGAAGGTGGGTGTTATAAGCCTGTGCATGTTTATAAGCCGATAAATGTGGTATATCCAAATAAAATGCCCAAGCTCATCCTTAGACTCTTAACCATACACAGCCACAGAGGCAAGACCATTCTTGTTGGGCAGTGTATTAGTTAGTTTGCATTTAGTTTTGATGGTTCAAAGAATGTCGGGCAAAATGGTTGGCCCTCATCCCATGTTCACTTCATCAAATCTGGCACTCTTTGAAAAAAGTTTGGACACCCCTGATCTAGGATGTCTCTAGAAACATTGCTGCATTCATCTTTCCATCCAACCTGACAAGTCTCCCAGTTCCTGCTGCTGAAAATGATCCCCACAGCATGCTGCTGCCACCACTTCGATGTAGGGATGGTATTGGCCAGGTGATGAGCGGCGCCTGGTTTCCAGACATGACGCTTGCCATTCAGGCCAAAGAGTTTAATTTTTGTTTCATCAGACCAGAGACATTAGTTTTTTCATGGTCTGAGAGTCCTTCAGGTGCATTTTGGCAAAGTCTAGGAAGGCTGTCATGTGCCTTTTAACTGAGGAGTGGCTTCTGTCTGGCCACTCTGGCCAATCCGGGCCTGCCTGTATGGTAATCGGGAGAACCGGGATACTTCCCGGTGGGCTGGTCGGGGTTGCGGGCCGGTGAAATATGCCTCCTGCGCTTGCGGCCGAGACTGAGTGCCCGGCGCGGGGCGCTGTTCACCCAGGCGCCACAGAGGTGATGGCGCTTAAGCGCCAGAGTGCGTCTCTCCCTCCTCCTCTCCTTCCCTGAGCCTGCGCTCCCCACCGCTGCAGTGTTTTCTCCCTCCTGAGTCCTGTCACAAACTTCATCTTATCCACCCCGTCGGCGCAGCTGCACACAGTCCTCTCTAGCTGCCGCCCGGGTGGGGTTTGTCCTGAGGGGGGTCTGGAGGTACTAATGGAGGGGGCGGTTTTTGGGGGGGTTCTGTACTAATTGTGGTGGATGGCTAAGTTGTGGGGGGCTCTGTACTAATTGTGGGGGGCTCTGTACTAATTGTGGGGGATGGCTTGTGGGGGGCTCTGTACTAATTGTGGGGGATGGCTTGTGGGGGGCTCTGTACTAATTGTGGGGGGCTCTGTACTAATTGTGGGGGTTCTGTACAAATTGTGGGGGGTGGCTTGTGGTGGGGGTCTGTACAAATGGAGGGGGTGGTTTGTCCGGGGGTCTGTACTAATGGATGGGGGGGGGTGTCTACTAATGGGGGGTGGTTTATGGGGGGGTCTGTACTAATTGAAGTGGGAGGTTTGTCCTGAGGGGGGTCTGTACTAATGGAGGGGGGGTGGTTTGTCCTGGGGGGCAGCAGTGTGTGTGGGCGGCATCTGAAGGACGAGTCCAGACCATGCCGCGCTCACCACACAGGCCGGACACATGCCCGCAGTGCCGCCGTCGCGACTTGCAAGGCTTCAGAAACAGGTAAGGGGGACCTGTTTTAAAGTTTCCTGTTTTAAAAAAAAAAAAAAAAAATCCCTGCAATAATATATTAAGCAGCCTGTATAATGTATTATTGCTGGGATTTCTAGTCCTCTATAACTGATGGGATTCTGCATTGCATTTTATATAATGTACTATTGCTGGGATTTGTAGTCCTCTGTAACTGCTGGTATTCTGCATTGCATTTTATATAATGTATTATTGCTGGGATTTGTAGTTCTCTGTAACTGCTGGTATTCTGCATTGCTTTTTATATAATTGTAGCGACCCCCCCCCTTATTTAGTGGGGCGTTACGCTAAAGTTAGTGGGGAATGGGAGATCTAAGTTGCTCCCATTCACAAATTGTTTAGTTTGTGCTAATGCCAGTTTGGAACTGCCTCGTAGGTCAGTCTGCATGCCAGGGGTGTGTTATCACCCCTGGGCAACAGTTGGCGCTAGAGGGGTTCTGACAGGCCCACCTTCCTCAGCAGCCAATCGGAGGGGTTTTCCCTCTCCGGGCATGCTGGCGGGGGATATATCTGTGGCATTCACCATTAGTAGCTCTGTTCTACGCGGGCCCGAGTTCCAGGTGCGGCATCCACCTTCAGGGTGCGCACATTCATGGGCCCCGCCATCGAGGCCTGCCTGGCCGAAGCTACGCACCAAGCAGAGCCTCGCATTGATGTCAAGAGGGGCCCCAGCGGCTTTCTGGGTCCCAGATCCTAAGCTGGGAGCTGCACGATGGGGGATCGGCTCGGGAGAACCTAGAGACAGAGGTTATAAATGCGAGGCCTGGACGAACCATCGGGGATCCGGTCACCACGCCACATGACAGGTACATTTCAGCTGTCAATTGGTGACCCTAAATTGGACTTACTGGGAGGATTCGCTAGTTCTACTCTCTGACCATATTTAAAAATCTACCAGGCTTGTGGCAGAGGCCCCTGTTTCCTCCCAGTGACTTTATTTGCAAGCGACCCTTTGGCTGCCAGGCTCAAGTTAATCCCCTGTCCAGGGGGCACTTTACCCACTCCGGCGAGGGTGGCGACGTTTGAACGTGTCTGTGCTGAGAGCAGGCTTGCTCTCTGTTTTCTTGATATCCAAGGCCTGATACTGCAGTTTTCTCTTTACTCATCAACTGTGAAGGATGCTTCAGTGTAATTCTCCCTGCTAGTTATATTGTGTGTGTGTTAGAGGATTTCAGGTGTGACTCACTCCTCGGCTAACAGGCTGTTGATATGGTAATGACCCTTCCTCAGCCAGTCCTATTTCAAAGGGTAAATGGTCTATTGTGTGTGTGTGTGAAGGAGCCCTGTGTTTACTGTTTACTGTGATTAGAAGTGGCTCATGTTAATTATTCTGATTGCTTCATTGTGGTAATTATCTCTTCTATATGCGGGGCCAGGCTGTCTAGATAATGTATTATGTACAACTAGTAATTAACTTCACTGATGTCATTATCTAAAGAAAATGTGTTTTCAGGGTCGGCCCCGAAATGTCTGCCCATCATCTGTATGGGAGCCCCCACTGTGTGCGGGGGCGGAGATTTGTCATTGTAACAGTTGTAAATTACATATAAGCTGTGTGTTATACCATTAAAGTCTGTCTTGTTCCAGCAGTAAGCTCTGACTCATGTGTGGCTTATTGGGCGATTCCAGGAATATTGGGTGATTTTCTTTATGGGAAGAAGGGAATGTTTGACGGGGATATCATCCTAATACCGTCACATCAACCTTTCTCTATTGCGTGCCATGTTGATGTTGGCCTTGGAATAAAGCATTGAAAACTCACGCTGCTGTCTGGACAATAACTCCCTATCCACACTCACAAGTATTGCCCCTAGACAGAAGAATTTGGTGACTTGATACACCGATCCCAAACTATCCAGCGGCTCCTTCGGGGGTGAGCGCTACACGTGGGGGCTCGTCCGGGATTCGGCTGTTGCCATTGACAATGAGAAAAGACAGTGGATGGAATTTACCGAGGAGCAACAAGTGTTCAGTGTTGTGCGTGAACTGTCCGGTAGCGAGGGAGTTAAGCTTGCACCATTGAACTTGGGCGCACGTGCAGCACGGCACGCGCCTACAACGTGTCTGTACAAGTTCATTCAAGTGGGAGGAGCCACCCTCCCCTGCGTGCCATGTGCAGAGTGATTTCGCGCCGAGCAGAAGGGGACTCCACCCATGCAGGGGCCCGTTGCGTGAAGATGCTCGTTTTAGGGAGACTTCTTCCAAGGCAAAAGAAATCGGTAGGACCAGCCGCTTTGCGAAAATGGACTGGTTACCCCACTGAAGGAAAACCCCACGGACTAGACACTGCTGTCTGGAAGGACGCACCCGCCTCGACCATTCACTCACTGAAGGTAGGTGGAGAAACTGGAAGTGTCTTGAAAGGTGGCGAATTAAAGATGGTGGGGATACGGGTTGATACCGCACCTGAGACTGGTACGGTTAACGTGGTTTATGTCGGTAGAGTGACTCCCCCCGCCGGGGATAACAGGACTCTAAAGCCGGTGAGAATGCCTCTGATGTGTCTGGAGATGTTGATTTCAAGGCCGCCAACGTTGACTTGGAGTGTCAGGCCACTTGAGCAATACACCCCTACCCTCTACTGTGCCGATGTTGAAAAGGGCGCCTGGCGCGATCGTGTTGCTGGGAAGGGGGGACCTTCGAATGTTGCCTGTCTTGGCTCCGCTGTGGCACAGTATGTGTAAAGTTGCCACTGAGTATCCGTATGTGCCACCCTCTCTCCTCAGCCAGATTGATCGGGATAGAAAGGGGTGGTGTCGGGATGCTGTGTGGAGACATTTAGATGCCCCGCCAAGGAAGCGGAGCACACCTGGTGCCTTAAAATCTCTGGAACGGAGCGTCAGAGTGCCTCAGAGAATGGGGCTGGGGGCGTCACATATACAGAGACCGAATTGTCCTAAAGAGCCCTGGCAAGGAGGATTTGATCTTCTCGGCCACCTATGTGACTGCTGCGGGTATCACCGTGATTCTGCCTGATCCTCGGTTTTATGGATAAGGACGCTGAAGGGACCAAAACCATTTATGTTTAGGCTTCCCACACTCCCAGATCCACATCTGGGGCCCCTTTTGTGCAGAACTCTTTGGGGGGGTGGGTTCAGTCAGTTAGAGTGGGACTCGAAAGACTTACTAGGAAAATAACAATTTTTCCTCTCTCTCTTTGCTGCCACTTCCGCACCTTTTTGATTTTATTTTTGGTGTGCATCTTGCTGCAGTACCAGCGCGCTGACCGCTAGGGGCAGTGCTCTGCATCATGACTTTACAGGATAACAATATCACAGTGATATCGTATATTTATTGCGCTAAGTATTTTTCTCTCCATTGCACTTGTGTTTAAGGCTCCTTGGGAGGGAGCGAGACTTTGCGTTCGGACGTCGGCGTGCAGTCTCGGCCCTGACCCTGGAGGTTGTGTATATATTAGTGGAAAGTTGCATATATACCTCCAGGCTGCAGTGTATTTTTTTTTTCTGTGTGTGTGTTCTGTGTATTCCTTATATTTTCATTACAGGTTGTTTCTTCTGGACCCACCTGCTATCAACAAACTGCGGAGAATGGCAGATAGAAAGCGGGGTTGTGTGCCGTGTTTGGAAAAGTGTAGCGCTAACAATAAAAAAAATTGTGATAAAACAATGGAAATTAAATCGTGCAACACCACATGTGAATGAATGGTATTATAAAGTCCATATATTGTTGGATGAATCGGTGAATCAATTCCACTGAATAAAATAGATACACAAAATCCAATGTATGAAAAAGTGAGAAGTCCACCACCACTTATGACAAGGGGCTTACCGGATCGATTGGACCTAGACAGGCATATACCTACTAGGCCAATCAGGCTTTGTTAAAGTTGATATACTGAAGCGGGTACACCATACACGTCATGCGATTCGGTATCAATGAAGGCAAACCTCAGGCAGATAATTCAAAAATGGTTCCCAGCAGGCATAATGCAGAATCAGTGGGAGCCCCAAGCGTGTCACTTGCCAACGTCACCTGCCTTTAGATGCGGATTGTCACTTGCCGCGTCACCTGTCACCAGATGCGGATTGTCACCCCCCACTCTGACGCTCTGTGTCTGTCATGTGAACAGCAAAGTGTCTCATGATGAGACACAATCCGCATCTGGTGACAGGTGACACGGCAAATGACAATCCGCCTCTAAAGGCAGGTGACGTTGGCAAGTGACACGCTTGGGGCTCCCACTGATTCTGCATTATGCCTGCTGGGAACCATTTTTGAATTGTCTGCCTGAGGTTTGCCTTCATTGATACCGAATCGCATGACGTGTATGGTGTACCCGCTTCAGTATATCAACTTTAACAAAGCCTGATTGGCCTAGTAGGTATATGCCTGTCTAGGTCCAATCGATCCGGTAAGCCCCTTGTCATAAGTGGTGGTGGACTTCTCACTTTTTCATATATTGGATTTTGTGTATCTATTTTATTCAGTGGAATTGATTCACCGATTCATCCAACAATATATGGACTTTATAATACCATTCATTCACACGTGGTGTTGCACGATTTAATTTTTATTGTTTTATCACAATTTGTTTCATTGTTAGCGCTACACTTTTCCACATATGTTTTATTAGCAACTTTTTGATCTCTTTTGCTGTGTTAGCGGCTTTTTAGTTTACAAGATAGCACAGTATTTTTTTTTTTTTCGATTTTGTGTACGTGTTTCCCCGAAAATAAGACCTACCCTGATAATAAGACCTAGCAGGATTTTCGGGGAGGGGTGCAATATAAGCCCTACCCCAAAAATAAGCCCTAGTTTAAAGTAGTTGTAAACTGCTAGAATCCTCACTAATGCGGTGTTCTATAGTGTGGAAGGTGTATGTTTGCTGTGGTCTGCTTTAATTGGGTAACTTCTTTTAGTGCCGCTATATTATCTTCAGCTGCTCTCCCCTTCTCTTCTTCTGGCTGTCAGTGGGGGATCTCGACCCCTCCTCCATTTGAATTGTCAGAGCGGGTCACGGAAGCGCTGCTCAGCTAATCTTCACTGCTCTCCCCTTATCTTCTCCTGACTGCCAGCGGGGGATCTCCACCCCCCTTTCCTCTGCATTGCTCGTTGCGGCAATGAAAGCGCCCTTCTGATCTCTGCTGCTCTCTTCTTCTGACTGTCAGTGGGGGATCTTGACCCCCCTTCCTCTGCATTGCTCGGTGTGGGCTATGAAAGCACCGTTCATCTGACCACTGCTGCTCTCTTTTTCTCCTGACTGTCAGTGAGGGAACTTGACCCCCCTCCCTCTGCATTGCTCGGAGCAGGTCATGGAAAGTGCCGTTTATCTTCACTGCTCTCCCTTTCTCTTCTCCTCCTATCAGCGGTGGATCTCGGCACCCCCTTCTGCAGTGCTCAGTGCAAGGAAGACAGCTAAGGCAAGTCATGGAAGCGTCGAGCAATGCTTTAGGAAAGTGAGACATACACATTTTGTATTGTATATTGATGTAGTGGCAAGGATTTTGTCAGTTTACAAGCTCTTTTGCTATTATTAACACTTGGCACATTGCATGGCAAGCCCTACCCCGAAAATAAGCCCTACTGTGTTTTTGGTGGCCAGAATTAATATAAGACCCAGGCTTATTTTCGGGGAAACACGGTAGAATTGTTGCACACGCTCTAACGCATGCAGCGACACCTCACATGTGTGGTTTGAACCCCGGTTATATACGTGGGAGGGACTTACGTGTGCGTTCGCTTCTGAGCTACCGGGGACAGGGGCCCTTTAATTTTTTTTTATTTGTTTATTTTTTACACTTTTTTTTTTTTTTCGATCGCTTTTAATCCTTTTACAAGGAATGTAAACATCCCTTGTAATAGGAATAGTGTGTGACAGGTCCTCTTTAAAGGAGAGATGCGGGGTCAATAAGACCCACATCTCTCCTTCAGGCTGAAAAGAATGAGATTGTGAAAAAAAATTCACAGATCTCATTCTTACTAGCCGCAATTGCGGTTTGTTTACTTACGGGTACCCGACGTGACGTCATCACATCGCGCCCGGGCCTCCGACGGTCATAGAGATGACTGGTGACCATCTGGTCACCAGTCATCTCTATGCTTCCCATCCGGCACACGGCGATCATCTCTCCGGGCCCCCGATGGCACGGGAGAGCCCGGAGAAGCACCGGATGGCGGCGGGATGTCCCCTCCCGCCGCCTATAAGAACGATCAAGCGGCGGAAGGCATCATTCAGATATCACCGCACAAAGTACTGGACGTCATATGACCTCCACCCGGGATAAGAGATCCCCTTTTTGGACGTCATATGACGGCGTGCAGTTTTGAAGTGGTTAAAGGGGTGTTCTGGGCATAAAAAATTAAAAGCCAGCAGCTACACATACTGCAGCTGCTGGCTTTTAATAAATGGAGACTTACCTGTCCTGGTGTCCCTCGATGTCGACACCGCAGCTGATGTTTCCCATCAGCTGTCGGTGCTGCCGTCGCCATTGCAGGTAAGGGAACCCGGCAGTGTAGCCTTTTGGCTTCACGCCGGGAACCCTACTGTGCATGCGCGAGGCCCGCTCCTCTCTCCTATTAGCCCGGCGGCCAGGGGAGGAGGAGGGAGCCCGTGGTGATGTCACGGCCGCAGCCGGACTCCCGGAAGTGGGGAAATTGTGGCACTGGAGGGGGGGGGGGAGGAATCCAATGAGCGGAAGTTCCACTTTAGGGTGGAACTCCACTTTAAGCAAGACAATCTGACAATTTCCTCAGCGGTTGTCTTACTTAAAGTGAAACTTCACTCTACAGGGGAAGTTACGCCCCCCCCCCTGCTGTTTTTGGCACTTTTGGAGGGGGGGGGTGTTTGACTGGTACTCACTCTCACTTCTGGTCAGAGATCCACCAGAAGTTCACCCTCTGTCCCCCTCCTTATCTGCAACCTTCTCAGATAACCTTACAGGTCCCAGAAGGCTACCGGACCATTCACAAAGTGTAGCACTTGGGTCTAACGCATCATACATACACAATGGGCAGTGGCAAGAAGTCACTGCTGGCTGCCCACAGTAAACACGCCAGTGCCAGGGATCTAAAGACTGGCAAAGACCCGGTGTCTTGGCGAGCATGGTGCTGGACCCCTGGATTGTTGAGTGTCCTTTTTATTAAGAGTCAGCAGCAACAGTATTTGTAGATATAGTTTAATGGACAGTACACTACAAATCTAAAGCGCTGCGCAAACTGTTGGCGCTATATAAATCCTGAATAATAATAACCTACAGCTTTTCAGCAGATCCTTGCTCTTTGGCTGATCCCTGCCCTTCTGAATTTTCCAGCTGTGAACCCAGTCACTGACTGGTAAGTTGCACTTGCATGTGCAGAAAGCAGTGCATAGCAGTAGCCCAATAGAAGCCAACATCCTAAATTTGTGCTTGAATTTAATAAACCCCCTTTAACACCATATCTGGACTGTGCACGTCTCCTCCTTTTACATTTAGAGAAGACCTCTACTTAGAAATATGTAGACTGCCATTGCTTACCTCCATTTCTGAAAACACAACTTGTTTGCTTGCAATGCCGATCCAATACTCCCAGTAATCTCCAAATTTAGCAGGGCGATGGGTCTATAGTTGGCACAGAGGACGGGGTCCTTGTCCGGCTTGGGAATCAAGGTGATAAAGGAGCGCTGCATATCTGCCGGGACAGGGGTATCCCGGAGGAAGGTATTAAAAAGTTTACACATGTGGGGGAGCAGAAGGGGCAGGAAGGCTTTGTAATATTTGTAGGGCAGGCCATCTGGGCCTGGGGATTTACGTGAGAGCATGGATTTAATGGTCTGCTCTATCTCCTCTTCCGTGATTAGCATATTTAGGGATGTTAGGTCAGAGGGCTGGAGACGGGAAACGCCACTTAGCTCCAAATATTGTTCCATGCTACGGGAGATGTCCGGGGGAAGTGGGTTACTGGGTTTGGAAACCTTTTTAAGGCCCCTTTCAGATTGGGGTGGGACCCGCGGTGGCGGTATATAGCTATACCGCAGGGTTTGCTGCGGGATTTGGCCGCTAGCAGTGCGGTATTAACCCCCGCTAGCAGCCGATAAAGGGTTAATACCGCCCGCAATGCGCCTCTATAGAGGCGCATTGCGGGCGGTATTGCCGCGGTTTCCCATTGTTTTCAATGGGAAGGAGCGGTGAAGGAGTGGTATACATGCCGCTCCTCTCACCGCTCCAAAGATGCCACTGACAGGAGATTTTTTTTCTCTCCCGCCAGCACATCGTCTCAGTGTGAAAGCCCTCCGACTTTCACATTGAGTAGGCAGTGAAGGAGTTTTTCAGGCGGCATAGCAGCGCTATTTTTAGCGCTGTACTGCCTGAAAAACTCCTCAGTGTGAAAGGGGTCTAACACAGAGAAACCCTTAAAATTACTTTTCGGTTTCAGGGAACCCCTGCTAAGAATTATTATATTGATGATACATTAGTGTGATAAAATTATGGGAAGAATTGTGGTTATTGGTAAGAATTTCCCACCCTTTATAGATAGCTAAAAAGATCAATGGTGTCATTGGGAACTAATCTGAAAGGCAGAAATTACTCATTGCTCAAGGAACCCCTAGCAACATCCAGATGCAGTGGCGGAGCGTCCATAGAGGGCGCAGGAGTGCCGCCCCCTCTCGCTTCTGCACCACCACTGTAAAACAATACATAGATTCATGCATTGCTTCAGTGGCTGCGTTTGGCATGGCACAGTGGCGACAATTGATGGGTAGTGGCAACAATGGCATGGCACAGTGGCGACAAAAGATGGCACAGGGGCTGCATTTAGCATGGCACAGTGGTCGACAATTGATGGGCACAGTGGCTGCGTTTGATGGCATGGCACAGTGGTGACAATTTTATGGCACAGTGGCGCTGCAATTGATATTTTTTTTTTGTTTGCTTGCGCCCCCCCAAAAATTTTGCGCACCAGCCGCCACTGATCCAGAGGAACCCTAGGGTCTCATTGAACCCTGGTCTACAGAGACACTGTCAGCCACAGTATTGACCAGTAAGACCTACTGTTATGAGGATCTGGGCACAAGATCCATTTCACTGCTAGAAAGTGCCCACAGCTCTGATCTGTGCCCATTCATCACTATAAATGGCTCATCTATCCCCATCCATGGCTCATCTATCCCCATCCATGGCTCAATCATGCTCAGCCTTGCCACATCAGTGATCAGCCGTGCCACATCAGTGCTACATCCGTGTCACATTGGTGATCATCTTACCTCTTACTAAATACTTTGCAATGTCTACTTTTCAAAAAGGGGTCATTTGGGGGGATATTTGTACTTTCCTGGCTTGTCAGTGTCAAGAAATTAGGCCATCAGTAGATCAGGTGTGATCAATTTTCAATGATTGGTACCATAGCTTGTAGGCCAACTTTCACAAAGGCCAAATAATATACACTGATTTGGGTTATTTTTACCAAAGATATGTAGCAGAATAAAATTTGGTCAACATTTATGAAGAAACATTACTAATTTGCTAAATTTTATAACAAAGAATAAAAAAAAAACAGTGATTAAATACCAGCAAAAGAAAGGTTTGTGTGAAAAAAGGACAGAAATTTCATATGGCTAGTGTGTTGCATGACTAGTAATTGTCATTCAAAATGTGAGTACTGAAAGCTGAAAACTGGTCTGGTTAGGAAGGGGGTTTAAGTGCCCAATGTGCAAGTGGTTAAAGCGTTTTTAAATCAAAAAAAAAAAAAAAAAAGAAGGGATCCTGTTCCTTTAACCACTTAAGGACCGCCTCCTGCACATATAGGTTGGCAGAATGGCACGGCTGGGCACAGGCACATAACTGTACGTCCCCCTTAAGTGCCCAGCTGTGGGTCACAGGCGCGCGCCTGCGACCCGGTCCGAAGCTCCGTGGCCGCGGGACCTGCGGACCCGATCGCCGCCGGTGTCCCGCGATCAGTCACGGGAGCTGAAGAACTGGGAGAGGTGTGTGTGTAAACACACCTTAGGCCTTGTACTCACGACCGGATCTGTGCGCTGAAAACTGTCTGCCGGACAGTTTCCGGCGTACAAGGCTGATTTTTGTTTGGTTCCGCTGGCTTGTACACACCAGCGGACCAAATTATCGTCGTACCGGAACGCGTGCACGTAAACCACGTACGACGTCACTATAAAGGGGAAGACCAAACTTAATGGCGCCGCCCTCTGTTCCTCTTTTGCTAGTTACGGGTTTACTCGTGTTAGTGAAGGTTTGGTTAGAGCTGATTCGCGCTTCTCGGTCTCCAGGCTTTGACAGCGTGTATTCACGGGTTCAGTGCGTGTGCTTGCGGTAACGTAGTTGTCATTCGGCTATAGGCTAGCAGGTTGTTTCTGCTTTTGCAGTTGCATCCTGTGCTCTCGTATCTGTTTGTCACGCGTTCGTCGCAGGTAGTGCTGGATTTGCGAGTGCTTTCTGTTTGAGTGTGTTCTTGACTGACCAGCCGGCCGGTTTGAAGCCATGATGGAGCAGCAGCGTCAATTTTCGCGAGTTGGTGCTGTTTATGGGATGGCTGCTGGATATGTTCATTATTCCAGTACTTTGGCCAGAAACAGGGGGCGGAGGCGTTTCTGGACCAAGAATTGGTTGCGCCAGCGTGACCAGTTCTCACATATGCCTCTGCTTAGGGAAATCCAGGAGAATAATCCTAATGACTTTAGGAATTTTCTCCGCATGACGGACCCCGTATTCAACAGTCTGCTGGATCTTCTGTCCCCCTATATCACGAGGCAGGACACTGTGATGCGCCAAGCCATCACGGCCGAGCAGAGGCTTATTGCCACGTTGCGGTACCTGGCGACTGGGAGGAGCCTGCAGGACCTCAAGTTCTCGACAGGCATCTCTCCGCAGGCACTTGGGGTCATCATACCGGACACGTGTGCTGCCATCATCAAAGTTCTGCATGAGGAGTATATTAAGGTAAGTTTCCTGGCTGTAATAATGTGGCCAACTAACTTTATTTTTAAATTCCCAGATATGCTGTGTGTTTAACTAACGTTCCCTTTTCTCCCTATGCATGTTGATATAAGCTTTACATGTTTTATTCTTGGCCTACCTGCATATTTGTCCCTTACCCAATATTAACCTGTCCAGCATGCTATCCTAGGGACAAACCCACCTTGCCATTTTTTCAAACACGACTTTTTGGTTTTTGTGTCCCCCCCCCCTTCAAACTTTTTTAGTCCCCATCAGAGGGCTGTGGAGTCTCTTAATTAAGTGGCCCTATATATTTCATTCCCCAAATTCTCCCTGCACATTTTTCAAATGCAATTTTAATACTGTGAAGTTTCACAAGGATGCTTGTAGGATGTTTATGTGCCAAAGTACTAAATCTCTTTTTTTGTTTGTCCCCACAGCTACCCTCCACACCACAGGAATGGCAGTCTGTGGCTTCCCAATTTGCCCAGCGGTGGGATTTTCCTAACTGCGGTGGAGCAATAGATGGGAAACACGTCCGCATTGTGCCCCCACCCCACTCGGGGTCCTACTATTATAATTACAAGGGTTATCATAGTATTGTGTTGATGGCGGTGGTGTCGGCACAGTATGAGTTTCTATATGTGGACGTGGGGAAGAATGGCCGGATGTCTGATGGGGGAGTGTTCGCACGGACTGATTTCTATGATCGTCTCCAAGCTGGTGGTCTGGCATTGCCACCAGATGAAGAGAATGTGGAAGGACTTCCGTTTGTGTTCCTAGCGGACGAGGCTTTCGGGCTTGGTCCTCACCTCATGCGGCCTTTTCCCCAGAGGACCCTCACCTCAGAGAGGAGTGTGTTTAATTTTCGGTTGGCCAGGGCTCGGAGGGTAGTCGAGAATGCCTTTGGGATACTCACCAACCGGTTCCGCCTGTTCAGGACATCGATACATCTGGCGGAATATAAATTGGACACCGTTGTATTTGCCTGCTGCATTTTGCACAACTTTTTACGCAGGCACTCCCAGACGTACCTACCCGACATCGGTTCTGAGGCAAGACTACCCTCAGATCCCCTTCCCGGGCTGGACACTGGTCGCGCTGGCTTGGCCCCCCAATCAGCTCGTGAGGTACGCGACAAATATGTTGAGTACTTCATGGGTCGGGGGGCCATTGCTATGCCAGATCATATTTCTTTCTAATTCGGCCCCCAAAGAAAGGAATATTCTCACAACTAATAAATAATTAGACCATTGGACTTTATACAGTTGTTTGTCATTAATGCTTTTTCTCTTTTTATCTGTCTTCCTGGTTTTCAAACTAACTTCTGCAATTTTAGTTCATAATTGATTTCTCCACTTTTAGTAAATAACCACATTTTGCACAGTATTCACTCATCTACAAACAAGGTATTGAGTCTAGAAATAAGAAGCAACTCCATTTTAAAATTTTGAGGTCAAGTGTTTTAATTTTTGCTTGTTCATGACCACAAAAATTATTTTAGATTTTTTTCATTACTCCCTGCTTTTGTACTTAGGAGTCTACAATATTTTTTGGACTTTGTGTTTTTTTTTTTTTTCAGGTAATTCAACCAAAAATATTATCAAGATTATACATTTTTTAACAAGTTCACAGTTTTGTTTATCAAATATAGTTCGATTTATTGTTTACATATATATATATATATATATAGAATATTTTTGGTGGGGTGTTTACCGCCTTTGTATTTTTTCTTCTCGGCATATTTTTTCGGCCCAAAAACCTATATTTTTTTAAAATAAATTTTATTTATTTTTTTCAATTTTTTTGTGTGTTTTTAAATACGAATATTTGTTGGGGAGATTTAGGAGTCAAATCTCGACTTCACTAAATTCAGTGATTAGAGAGATTTATAATTCTATATATATATATATTTAATTTTTTTGGGTGTTTATTCTTTATGGTCTAAACTTTATAGTATCCAAAAATGTACAACATGGACAAAAAAAAAAATTAAAACGTATAAAAATATCAAATTTCACAACAGCAGTCAGTCATGGTGTGCTTTCACACTGGAACACGCCAAAATTTGAAGATACACACATTCAGTGCAAACTCGCCAAATGTCATTGGTTCAACAGACAAATGGCCACATGTGCTATCTGACATCATGGGTGATCAATGTCTGTGTTTTGTGGGAGCAAACCCTTCCTCTCAACTACTTGAGGATGGAGGAGGGGGTTGGACCCACAAAGCACAAACACTAGATATTCTGTGATGGCAGATAGCACATGTTGGCACACTGTGTGTGTATCTTCAAATTTTGGCGTATTCATTATTAAAACAGTAAAAATGTTTGTGGGGGCGGGGGATGGGCGGGGGGTGTTTCAGTCTTTGACACGGCCCATCATGTCAATAATATTTTTAAAATTAGATTCGATGACCATCATTCTTTGCCGCATATTGTCCATTTCCGTGCTGCATTCCAAAAGGACATTTGTTACATTCTGTTCCATGACAACCATCCTTTCACGCATATTGTGCATTTCAGTGCTGCACTCCATTACCTGTTGAATAATTATAGCAGCACTTGCACGTGAAAATATTGACACACCATCCTCCTCCCCTAAAAAAGAAAAAAATGGGCATTCAAAATTTTTTTATTTGATGAGGCCTATCTACATATGTTTTATTTAAATCAAGCTAGGGTGACACTGACCTGATGGGCTTCTCCTTTCCACCTCTTCGACATCTTCTATCACTCCTCCTTCTTCCACCACCTCCCCATCATCTTCTATCACTCCTCCTTCTTCCACCACTTCCCCATCATCTTCGACTCCTCCTTCATCCATCAATCCACCTTCTTTCAATTCGCCAAATTGTTCTTCCGCCACTTGCCCTTCATCTGCTAGAAATTCTAAGTCCAAAATTACTTCTTCCTCCTCTCTTCCTTCCTCCTTTCTTCCTTCCTCCTCTCCTTCCACATCCTCTTCTCCTTCAACATCCTCTTCTCCTTCCACATCCTCTTCTCCTTCCACATCCTCTTCTCCTTCCACATCCTCCTCCTCCTCCACATGTTGAGATGGAAGATTTTGGCCTTGTCTGGCCCTCTCTGCCTCCTCCAAATGCTGGCGACTTCTTTCCCCTTAAATAACAACAAAAAAAATGTAGACTCATCAGCACACAGATATTGGAGAGCATAAATCGCACACATTGCTTAGAAGAGGCTTTCATTTATTTACTTTTATCTTTCACCAAACCTACATTTTTGAATTACTTCTATGGCAAGCTCTGATCCTGCCCCTTTTTAGCAAAGTGACACACATGGATGTCCCCCCTAAACTGTATTTCTGGGAGACCCTACCAAAACCCATTTTTGATTTGGGGAGACACAGGTGCTCTGCATTGCAG